>NC_137342.1:11874896-12156337 GCF_965287045.1 Carcharhinus amblyrhynchos | reverse complement strand
CTGTCCCTCCCCTTTCCCTGTCCCTCCCCTTTCCCTTCCCCTGTCCCTCCCCTCCCCTCTGTCCCTCCCCCCTGTCCCTCCCCTTTCCCTGTCCCCCTGTCCCTTCCCTGTCCCTTCCCCTGTCCCTGTCCCCCGTCCCCCTGTCCCTTCCCTTTCCCTGTCCCCCCCCTTTCCCTGTCCCTCCCCTCTGTCCCTCTTCCCTGTCCCTTCCCTGTCCCCCTGTCCCTCCCCTCTGTCCCTTCCCTTTCCCTTCCCCCTGTCCCTCCCCTTTCCCTGTCCTTCCCTTTCCCTGTCCCCCTGTCCCTCCCCTTTCCCTGTCCCTTCCCCTGTCCCTCCCCTTTCCCTGTCCCTTCCCCTGTCCCTCCCCTTTCCCTGTCCCCCGTCCCCCTGTCCCTTCCCTTTCCCTGTCCCCCTGTCCCTCCCCTTTCCCTGTCCCTTCCCCGTCCCTCCCCTTTCCTCCCCCTGTCCCTCCCCCTCCCCTTCCCTTCCCCTTTCCCTCCCCTTCCCTTCCCTTCCCCTTTCCCTCCCCTTCCCTTCCCTTCCCTTCCCCTTTCCCTGTCCCTCCCCCTTCCCCCTGTCCCCTTCCCCTCCCCCGTCCCTCTCCCCCTCTCCCCCCTCCCCCGTCCCTCTCCCCCTCTCCCCCCTCCCCCGTCCCCTCCCCTTCCCCTCCCCTTCCCTTCCCTTCCCCCTTCCCCTCATTCCCTCTCGCAGCAGTGAGTTGGTTTCTGCTATTCAGGAAGCGGGCCAAGGGAAGGGGAAAGGGGGGTGGGGGAGGTGAAGTTTTATTTATTGATAGTCAAGAGCTTATCAGTGTCTTGCTAGTTCTGGCACTGGCAATTACTCTGCATAGCCATCTACCGTCCACCAACTGCTGGATCCTATCTTCCAAGTTTTCTCCTCTCCAGTAGCTTTTGAGTAATTCATAAGAAGTTTACATCCTTTTGAAGCTTTTGTGACAAAAGTCCTCCTGAGGACTTGCTGTGTCGTGTTCCAACAGCCATCTATATTTGCTATGTACTCAGTGAAAAACGCTTATTAGTAATTATAATGTCTAATAAACCTCAAAAGGCTGGTTTTGCTTATGGTCTCACATACAACAAAATCTACAATGTAACAATATATATAAAATGCCTGTTGAATGGGTTTTGTTAAGTCCGTGAGAAAGTGTCGCAAGACAGTAGTATCAGCATGATGTTCGTCATGTACCCGTGAAATCTCTGATCACCTCCAGGGTTATAAAGTTGTTGGATTTTTGTCTTTTTAATAAAAACAATCACTGATTGTCTACTTAGAACTACCCCCATCCAGGGTTGTTTCAAGTTGAAAAATGTGATCAGCTGCAAGATGGTGTTTTGCTTCCCTGCTAAGGAAACCTGTGGTTTCCAGATTTTCCATTAACATACTGCAGGCCTGTTAAATTGTTGCTCATCAAGAAACTATAAACAGAGCTATTAGCCTTCAATTGCACAGTTTAGTTTATTTAAATATTTAATACAATAGGTACAGTGCCTCTCACTGGTTTGATATTTATGTGAGAATCACAAATTGGGAGCTCGATAACAGATAACGTTTGACAATAGTTTTTGAGATTACATCTTAATAAACGATATTTTTTGTTTGCAAACTTGCAGCAGTGCAAAAGGAGCTCGTGGCAAAGGGAAGGTGGGCGGTCGTTGGAAGTAATAATGGATCATCAACAAAGGAAGCACCGTCTTCTGATATATCTTCCGACTATAGACTAGATTTTGAGAGGAAAAATGCAAAATATTAAAATGATTCTCAATGGCGTCATCGTGAAATGGTTCACTTTTTAATGTGGAGAATTAAATAAACAATATTCTGTCTGCATTAGTTATTACTTCATATCTCAGTCTCTGTGGTGTTTAATATTTTTTTCGGAAATATGAATGGATTCAAATTAGTTTACTGCCCATCTAAAATGTGTTTCAATGTCACCACATTTGGAAGTAATATTTTTGCTGATTTCAGTGGGGAAAAAATTGTAAATGTGCACATTAAAACATTATTTATAAAATTACGTGAGTGGGTCTAATATTTTTACTGGCCAGAATTTATTCAAGGTAAAATTTGTTGTTTGAAAAACATTCTTTCGTATAAAGTACAGCAGAAAATTCTGTATGTATTCTACATAAACAACAGAAAAGTTCTGTTTCCAACCAGAACTCAATTTTTGAACTGTATGAAAGATTTTTTTCAAGCTCTCTCCTCTCCACAGCAATGGGCCAGTGGCTTGGTTGTAAATAAACCATAAACGTGCCAGCCTGTTCCTCCTCCACCACCATTTAACTCTGGCTTTGTATTTGTGGCTCGGATACCTGCCTCAGTCATTTGCCTAGTGCAAATTGTGTGCTGAGAGAGACTGCTAAGCAGATTGTGCACCATGCGTATTCCGGTAAGTCAAGAGAAAGTGACTCCTGATTGGTAAAACCTGAAAATTATTTTTGTGAGGCCGGATGTCCTTGGCTGGTGCCGAGCAGGTCACCCCACAGGCCAGCAGGGATTCATTTGGAGATTTGCAGACACCTATTTGAGGCAGGCATGTCACCATTGACGTGGTATAATATGCCTAATGCTCAAAATACCTGGGATGTCCTACCAGTGACAGTAAACCAATGGGATTTGTCACTGGGCAACTGCCTCCTTCGAACAAAAAGGTAAATCTAGTAATTGTGATTTTTCAGAATGCGATCATTTGAGGATTGTTATAAAGGTATTTGAATGTGGTTTTGGTGACGCAGTTTCGGGGTCTATGATCTGACGTGACAAAAACTGACAATGCACACAGTAATGCTAAGAATTGAGATACCTTCTTAAATACTCTTGAAGCTTTGTATGCTTGGAGCGTACGCCATCAATTCAGACAGCAAGGTCAATTCACTACACGTGACCTTCTGCTCATGTTTACCACAAGAGCGCAACAGTATTTTGGATAAGGAGCTTGTCACTCCCAAGATGAGATTGTAGAACTTGCGGGGAGGAGAGAAAGAGGAGCGATCAAAAGGGAGGCTCTGGAGAATTATGAAAGATATGAGACCAGAATATTGGCACTGACAAATTTTCTCTGGATTATTTTAACTTGAGTTAAATATAGACAATGAGTTTGACATAGTGGCTTGCTCTTCAGTTATCATTTAGTTGGATGAATAATTGAAATCACAGCAATATTTCAGTGTTTGACTCCTTTTGAAGTATGAAGATGATTTTGTAAAAACAGTTTATTAATAGATCTGTTTTGTCCTCCCAGGGATTATTTTTAATCAAAGGAAAGGAAAATATTCAGATTCTATGTTTGCAAAGATGCCTGTTTTAATTAATCTGTTCTCATTACTAAATAAATTTAATAAAGTAATTGCAACAAAGTTGAAGAAAATATTGGAACGTACAGTTAACATTGTGCCACATGCTTTGTTTATATGGAACTTTTCTTAGTTAAGTTTTGTTTATTAGTCACAGTTAAAGCATTAACACTGCACTGAAGTTACTGTGAAATTCCTCTAGTCGCCACAGTCCAGCGCTTATTCGGGTCAATGCACCTAACCAGCATGTCTTTCAAACTGTGGGAGGAAGCCCGTGCAGACGCAGGGAGATGGAGCAGATCCACACAGGCAATGTGTCACAGAAATGAACACAGGTCCCTGACACAGTGAGGCAGGAGTGCTAACCACTGTGCCACCATTAAGCATAATGACCTAGTATTTATTTAGAATAATATTATGTTTTTGATTGGCACTGCTGCCTCACAGTGCCAGGGACCTGGGTTCCATTCCAGCTTAGGGTGGCTATGTCTGGACTCTGCATGTTCCCCCTGGTACCTGCGTGGGTTCCCTCTGGTTTCCCCCCACAGTCCAAAGATGTGCGAGTTAGGTTGATTGGCCGTACTAAGTTGTCCCTTAGTGTCAGGGGGACTAGCAGGGTAAATATATGGGGTCATGGGGATATGGCCTGGGAGAGCCATACGGCCTCCTTCTGCACTGTAGGGATTTTATCACTCTATTCTATGAATATAAAATAAAGTGGGATGAGAATGCAGTTTGTGGGTTGAGTATCCGATTTAACACTCGCATGCAGAACAACATGCACTCTATTTCAAAATCAGGGTTGTGGGTATGATATTCAAGAGGCCAAAATCAACTCCCACTGATCATTCTGAATGTGCCCACATGCTGCGCCAGGTTCTGCACTGGGAATGCTTTCTTCCTTGCTTCTATAGTTGATTAGAAGTATTATTATTTAGAGCAATAGAATGAAACAAAAAAAAGCAACATCTTCATCAGCATTCGCCTTTTAACTTCAATAATAAAGCAAAAAAGGCTAAAGCAATAACACTGTAATAAACAAAGGGAAGATGAAAAATAATTATTGAATAAGTAAATTCATTCAGGGAAATGCAGGATAGGGTTAGATGGAATAGTTGATTGAAAACCAGCCCCGACTAATCCCCTTTGACTTCACCTTTGGGCACAAGGGGCCAAAGGCAAGCAATCCATCCGTATCAGAAACTCATGATAATAAGAAGTCTGACCTGCAATTCCATTTGAATGACTATGCGAGAGCAATTTTTCAAACATCTGCTTTTCTTGCACTTTCAAATATCAGAAATCCAGGCTCTGATTTAAAACACTTGATTATTAGTCTACAAAAATGCTCCAGCTATTAATTTCAAAGGATGGGAAATCGATTGGGCCGTGATTGAGGTGTGCTTTACTCCTGCCGCAGAGATCACAAATTTTCAATTCAATTACTGCAACAAGAGCACACATCAGTGAAATGACATGAGAAATAAAATAGAATTGCGAGCAGGCTGCGCGGAGATTGTGGTTATGATTATAACAATAGAGGCCAGATTTTTTGTAGTAGACTTGGGAGCTTGATACTCAGATGAATGTCAGGTCCCAACACCATCTCATCAGAATTAGAGCAGAAGTAGGCCATTCGCCCCGGCGAGTTTGTTCTGCCATTCAATGAAATCGTGACTGATCTGATATGATAATCCTCAACTCCATTTTCACACCTTATTGCCATAACCCTTGACTCCCTTACTGATTAAAAATTTGTCTGTCTCAACCTTGAACATACTTAATGATCCAACCTCTACAGCTCTCTGCGGTAAAGAATTACACAGATTCACTACCCTCCAAGAGAAGAAATCCTTCCTCGTCTTTGTCTTAAATGGATGACCCCTTATTCTGAGATTATGCCCTGTGGTCCTAGAATCTCCGAAAAGGGGAAATAGCATCTCATCATCTACTCTGTCAAGCTCCCTGAGAATCCTTTATGTCTCAACATGGTCACTCCCATTCTTTTAGACTCCAATGAGTACAGGCCCAACCTGCTCTACCTCTCCTCATAAGAAGATCTCCCCACAGCTGGGATCAACCTTCTCAGGACTGCCTCCAGTGCTATCTTTCCTTAAATGAGGTCAAAACTATTCACTGTTTTTCAGGTGTCATCTAACTAGCGCCTCTTACAGTTTCAGCAAGACTTGCCTATTTTTGTACTCCCATTTGTACTTCATTCCCATTGAAATAAAGATCAGTATTCCATTTGCCTGAGCTGGATCACTCTTACGACTCTACCTTTAAATTTAAATGACCTGATTGGACCTGTGCTCAATTAGAGCTGCAGATACCTTCAGGAATTGTCCAGCTCGTCTGGCTCACAGCAGAGCCAGGCGGCAGCCACGTTGCGGACTGCTGTTACCTAACCGAAGAGAACAGACAGCACCTGACAGGACCAGGAGGATAAAGGCGGTGCAATATGGCCACGGACGCCAAATCAAGGTACGGATGGAAACAAATTTTCTCTTCGTAGCAACCATCCATCAGAGTGTTCAGACTCATCCAGAAAAGAGATTGAGAATCCCATTCTGTTCTGAACAGTCTCCTTAAGGGGATTAAGGGACTTAATTGGTGGGGAGCTGTTTCCCATTCCCTCACCTCGCAAAAGTATAAAAATCGCAAACTGTACCCAAGGCAGTGGGATCAAGTTTTGAAATGACTGAGCCCCAATTGCCACTTGCACTGGCAATTGATAATCCAGCCTTAAGTATTAGGAGGACCGATCGTGAAGTTCTGTTGCATAAATTTAGTTTGTGAACCCTTGTGTATTGAAGATTGAGCAGTGGTTTAATTAGAACATAGAACACTACAGCACAAACAGGCCCTTCGGCCCACGAGTTGCACGGATCACATCAACACCTATCTATAACCCCCAATCCCATAAAACCCCGTATACTCATCCAGAAGTCTTTTAAAAGACCCCAGCGAGTTCGCCTCCACCACCACTGACGGCAGCCGATTCCATTCACTCACCACCCTCTGAGTGAAAAACTTACCCCTAACATCACTTCTGCACTTTCCTCCCCGCACCTTAAATCTGTGTCCTCTCGTAGCGACCATTTCAACCCGGGGAAATAGGGTGGATTCTCAGAGGCTATCTATTCCTCTCAACATTTTATAAACCTCTATCAGGTCGCCTCTCAACCTTCGTCTCTCCAGGGAAAAGAGACCCAGTTCCCTCAACCTAACTTCATAAGGCATGCCTCCCAGTCCAGGCAACATCCTTGTAAATCTCCTCTGTACCCTCTCAATAGCTTCTACGTCTTTCCTATAGTGAGGCGACCAGAACTGCGCACAGTACTCCAAATGAGGCCTGACAAGGGTCTTATAAATTGAGGAACTTAAACTGTAAAACACATTCAATGGGGTAGACGCAAATAACGTATTCCCTCTTCTCCCTATGGCCAGCCCCGATCGACCCCCTCCCCCGTGGCTAGCCTTGATTCCCTCCCTCCTTCACCCACCGATCACTGTGCACTGGTTCAGCCCTCCCGCCGGTATTTCCTGGCCTGTTGCAATACTTAAGCAGCGCAGCGAGCCAGCGCCCAGGAGAAGGCAGACAAGGCTTCAAGTTAAGGTTTGATCTGAAAGACAGAACCTCCAGCAGTGCGGGATTCATAGAAACGTAGAAGCAGGAATAGGCCATTTGGCCTTTTGAGCTGATCATCAAATTCAATACCCTGATCCTGCCTTTTCCCATACCCCTTGACTTCTTTAAGTCAAGCGTTGTATCTAATTTCTTCTTGAAATCACATAACGTTTTGACCTCAATACTTTCTGTGATAGAGAATTCCACAAATTCCACTCATTTCTCACCTCAGAGTAAAAGGTTTTGATTTTGATTTGATTTGATTTATTATTGTCACATGTTTCAACATACACTTAAAAAGTACTGTTTCTTGCACTCAATACAGACAAATATAGCGTTCATAGAGAAGGAAAGGAGAACGCACAGAATGTAGTGTTACAGTCACAGCTAGGGTGTAGAGAAAGATCAACTTAATGCAAGCTAAGTCCATTCAAGAGTCTGACAGCGGGAGGGAAGGAGCTGTTCTTGAGTTGGTTGGTACGTGACCTCCGACTTTTGTATCTGACAGAAGGAGGTGGAAGAGAGAACGTCTTGGGTGCGTGGGATCCTTAATTATGCTGATTGCTTTGCCGGCATAATGGATGGGAGGCTACATTCACGACCTTTCGAAGTTTGTAGTTTGCTTCCTATCTTCAAACTATGACCCTAGTTCAGCACTCCCCCACCGTCGGCAACATTCTTTCCGAATCTACCTTGTCTAATTCGCTCAGCCAGCCTTGATACCTGTTCTCAAGTCTTGGAACGAATCTTGAATCCACATCCTACTGATTGGGAGGCGAGAATGTTGCCCACTGAGTCACTGAATAAACCATAACCCACAGAAAAGCAGCTGTTTCCTGAACCTTCTGAATCTCCAAGTAATTCATGTGGGCAGGTCAAGTGTTGAAAATACATATATCAGCGACTCTTAATTAAGGCAATCAAAAGACATTGTTTCCAAAAGCTAACTCAAAACTCTGGAGGACATGTTGAACTGCAAGAGTGAATTCTAAATCTCACATCGCACAGAACCGTGACATGATGCATCTTTTTCGACAGGAGTTGGTTTGTCACTCTGAAAAATGCAAGTGATGGGAGGTTTGACGATATGGCATTCTCAGTTGCTGGGGAATAAGGGTAAAGTTAAAGGGTCTCTGGAAGGAGTAATAGTCATCAACTAAAAGCTGCCAGCTAAAAGTTATTCTGTTCCTTGTGCTGGGTGCAAAGTGATAATAAATGAATGGACACTAGACTTAGATCATCATAAATTGAGACAAACAGAAATCATATTCTTAAAGCTCCTGAAATTTCACGATCAACTAATGATATGTACGGTCTCTATGATGAAGCTGCACAACAACAGTGCTGACACTTTACATCGTTGGTTGTAAAGCACTTTGAGACACCCTGGGGGCGTGAAAAGCATATAAATGTTTCCTTTCTTTGAATGGTCTGCTTCTCATTATGACAACAGCATGCAGGAAGCAAATTCTACAAACTCCACGAGTTATTTCCCACGTCAGTCTTCAGGTACTGACGTGGTGGCACACTGATTAGCAGAGGGCCTGCGTTCAATTCCTGGCTTGGGTCATTGTCTGTGGGGAGTCTGCGCGTTCTCCCCTACGTCTGTTTGAGTTTCCTTCAGATGCTCCGGTTTTCCTCCCACAGTCTGAAAGATGTGCTGGTTAGGTGCATTGGCCGTGCTAAATTGTCCCTCAGTGTAACTGGCAAGGAGCCGAAGTGTGGTGACTAGGAGATTTTCACTGTTACTTCACTGCAGTGTTAATGTTATCCTACTTGTGACTTGTGACTAATAAATAATAAACAGAGCAAAATGACCAAAGTGGAACTAAAATCTTCTAACTCCGTTCTCATAACAGTTTTGCTTTTAGTAAATGGTTAATTCAGTATACCCTCCCCCCCACCACTGATCATAAAAAGGGCATAAATGTTAAATGAAGGGAGAAACTGAAATATATTATTTTCACGAGGTAGGTTGTTACAATGAGGATTGCCCTACAACAGTAGAAGCAGAACTCAACGCTTTTAAAGGCAAATGGATAGATTCTAAGTGAGAAGAACGTACAGGGTGAGTGGGAAAGACAGTTGGAAAATGGACTGAGTGACTAACTCTCAGTCGCCAGAGACGCAATGGGTCAAATTACCTCCCAATGTGTGTAAAAATACTTTAATTTTAAGACGTAAATGAACAGTTGAAAGGATTGTAGTTTGAAACGTTTCAGTCATAAAGATGGATACGGCAATTTAAAAAGCTGGTTAAGTTATACACCTGAGCAAAGGTTTGCACGTGGTACAAAACACCAAGATAAAATGGCTTTGACTGAACAATCTTGATGTTAATCGTGGCGATATATTAATTTGAATGTGAAGCAATCACAGCTGCCTGCTGTAAATCCATCTCAGTAATGGAAACTTTCTTATTGGGGCCCTACTCTGATCAGACAAAATAGAATGGCTCAACTGAGGTAACAATCTATCAGTGTTTCTTCAACAGAAGCGAGGCCACAGAGGGGTAAATTATTTACCAAAGTATTTCCCTTTCAATTTTACGAAACTTGACTGTCAGACAAAAAGAAATCAAAACAGTGCCTGCTGTTTAAATATTTTCACTGGATTCAGGGGGAAGATGAAATGAATGCTTCCTGTCCTTTACTGATCTCATACGAATTGAAAGTACAATTTATTAATGCTGAAAAAGTTAAGTATTGTTCAGATGGGTAACAGCTGGGACTCAGATTAACTCTGATATTTTATTACCAGTGCAAGTGAGGCCACTTCCCTTGTAGAATTTTAGCAGTTGCTTGTCAAGTTGATTGAAGGAGTGTTTCAATATTTGCTTTATTACGTCTTCTGTTTGTCTAAATATTTAACCCAGGAGCTATTTTCCAAAACTACTGACTGAAATGCTATTTCCTTCGATTTCATAGTAACGAATACTTGACACGCTCGCCTCTCCCAGTGTGAAGCCACATTCAAAGGGAGTGCAGGTCGGACTCAAGTCTACAACTGTGCTTATTCTCCAGCACGTGCTTGTACTTCCAGTGCGATTCCCTACTGGGAATGTAGGGTCAGTAACTTGTTCTCTTTTGAACATTGACTGTTCAGGGTTAGAGGGGCAGTGAATCAGTTTAATTTGTGGCCCTTACAAGCCCTGCCATTGGTCTGGTTGCTCTGAATCAATGGGCCCAGTTGAAACGTGAGCAGAAAGTGTCAGAAAATACTCGTTAAGTCAGACAGCCTCTGTGGAGGGAGAGGCAGAGTTAACGTTTCAGGTTGATGAGCTTTCATCGGAATTAGTTGAAAGTTGTCCTTTTCACTCAAAAACATAATAGAAACATAGAAAAACTACAGCACAATACAGGCCCTTCGGCCCACAAAGTTGTGCCTACCTTAGAAATTACTAGGCTTACCTATAACCCTCTATCGTACTAAGTTCCATGTACTTAACTAAAAGTTTCTTAAAAGACCCTGTCGAATCCGCTTCTACCACTGTTGCCAGCAGCCCATTCCACGCACCCACCACTCTCTGAGTGAAAAACTTACTCCTGACATGTCCTCTGTACCTACTCCCCAGCACCCTAAACCTGTGTCCTCTTGTGGCAACCATTTCAACCCTGGGAAAAAGCCTCTGACTATCCACTCGATTAATACCTCTCAACATCTTATACACTTCTATCAGGTCACCCCTCGTCCTTCGTCTCTCCAAGGAGAAAAGGCTGAGCTCCCTCAACCTATCCTCATAAGGCATGCCACCCAATCCAGGCAACATTCTTGTAAATCTTCTCCTAATGGAGCAGATCCTCTGGTCTTGAATTTGGACCAGAGCGTGATGCAAACTTCAATTGGCTTGCATTTTCAGAATGATGGAGAGGGTCTTCAGCAAAGCCAAAATGTCTCCAGACCCCCCATTCCAGAAGTCCTGCCTCTGTACACAGCAACCACAGGAGGTGGGGGGTATTTGGTAGTAGGTTGTACTTTACATATCTATGGTTCACAGAGGCAGCTGCGCATATAAAATTACAGCTGCTTTCAAGCAGATCCAAATCTTTCTTAGTGGGATGTCCAAAACATGACTTGTGGGCTTTACACTTTTCAGGAGAAAATCTGAACCTACCAGATTACTTTGGAGGTAGAGAGGTTGGGAGTATCCTTTCACAAGAGTAAGGTATGCATTTGGAAAAGTCCAGGGACACCTTTGAAAAAGGCCAAATGCCATTTCCATTTGTTCAGATTAGCCATAAATGTGCATTAAAAAGTGGACAAACTGCTTGCAACCATCAAGCTACTGAGACATTTAAAGAACAAAGAACAACCCAGCACGGGAAACAGGCCCTTTGGCCCAACAAGCCCGCGCTGCCGCATCATCCTACACCTATTCTACCCTGCGTATCTACAAATAGACCCCCTGACTTAGCCAGATTCAGTGGAGAATAGTGTCAATTTGGTAAAACCAATCAGCCTAAGAGCACATCTTTGGGGTGTGGGAGGAAACCGGAGCGCCCGGAGGAAACCCACGCATCCACAGGGAGAATGCACAAACTCCCACAGACACAGGCCCAAATCCATGTATCTGCACAGCTAGCAGTGCTAGTCACCGAGCTGTTGTGGCGCCCGTCTACCGGTCCAGGATCAAGCACACACACCGACACGAAGTACTAGGCCACTCCCGGAACCTCCGAGAGCAGCCCACGCACGACCCACCGTGTGCATGCCCCTCGTTTGACAACGAGGTGGACCTCCTCCTGCGGAATAAAAGACAAAAACGTTAATCACAAGCCTGCCTTTCCGGTGTCTCCCGAGGTTCTAACCCTTATTTAATAACCCTTTAAATCCCCTTTAAATTGTCCTTTGAAAAGCATAAACACAAGCGTCGTAATTATAGAATTTATGCTGCACGGCTAATTGCACAACCTATGATTATCACAGTAGGGTGCCTGTCAGTTTGCAGTCGGATTTACAGCTCTGTGTTTATCTGGTGTTTGACAAGGCAATGAATATATGTGTTAGTTTTTACAAGGGATTAAGTATTTGAAAGAATGCTTGTTTTGATAAAGGAGTAAGTAGTTGAGGGAAATTACATGTGGTGAATGAGTTTTTATGAATGAGTGATTTTTTTAAATGGTTAAGTCAATAATAGTTAAGGGGCAGCACAGTAACACAGCAGTTAGCACTGCTGCCTCACAGCTCCAGGGCCCTGGTTCAATTCCTTCAATAACCTTAGGTTATTGTCTGTGGGGAGTTTGCACATTTTCCCTGTGCCTGCGTTCGTTTCCTCTGGGTGCTCTGGTTTCCCCCCACAGTCCAAAGATATGCAGGTGAGATTGCTTGGCCATGTTAAATTGACCCTAGTCTCAGGAAATTAGCAGGGTGAATATGTGGGATTGCAGGAGTAGGGTTTGGTTGAGATTGTGGTTGATGCAAACTCGATGGGCCGAATGGCCTCATTCTGCACTGTAGGGATTCTATGATATCATCAAGAGCCGGTTCCATCTTATCATATTTCCTAACGTCTGCCAATGATGGACACTGGGTTAATTGGCAGGAGGGTGTGAGGGCAAATAGTGGTGGTTGGGGACATGGTTTGACATGAGTTGATATGAAACTGGCATATGGGGCTATAAAGGGCAATGGGGTGGGTAGAGGGACATAGATTGGCGTAGAGGATCTGAGGGTCATGATAAATGGATGGGGGAGATGAAATGGTAAGAGCTGGCATGATGAGTGTATGTATGTGTGGGGTATAGTGTGTTAGGAGGCTGTTCTCTGTTTTATTTATTTCCTTACAAGTCCAAGATCACCGAGATGTGCCTTTCAGGGAGCTGTCAAGAGCACCTTCCATCCCCCTCCCTCACTCACTCCCACCTCCCCCCCAAACTCTCCCCCCCCCACCTCCAGAAGGTCAGTTTGTCAGGAGTCGGGCTTGTGCAGTCAAGAATTTCTCTGAGCTCCTGACACGAGTGAAAGTTTAGGTCCTTGTCCCTGGTTGACATAAGACTCTGATCCACCAGCTGAATAATCTCCTGGCTGGATCGGAACTTCCCTCCCAACAAGCGGCGGTCAAAGGAGAGAGAGAGATAAAGGAAGTGATGGGTGGAACATCCAGCGCAGTTCAAATCTTAATGGATACTTTCCTTGCTCCATCGTCAAATCCGAGGCGGAAAATAGTTGAAAAAGATGGTGCATTTCCTTTCACAAAGGGCAAGGAACAAAGGACAAAGAAAAATATAGCACAGGAACAGGCCCTTCAGCCTTCCAAGATCATGCCAATCATGATGCCCAAACTAACAACAAAAAAAATCTTCTGCCCTTACTCAGTCCATATCCCTTTATTCCCTCCCTATTCACGTACCTATCCAGATGCCTCTGAAATGTTGCTGATGTGCCTGCTTCCTCTGTCAGTATGTTCCAGGCACCCACCACTTTCTGCATGAAAAACTTCCCCTGCACATTTTGCCCTTCTCATCTTGAACCTGCCCTCCCTTCCAAAGGGAAGATATCCGACTTGACATTCTCCTTCCAATCAAACTGAATGTTATAAGAACATAAGAACATAAGAAACATAAGAACATAAGAACATAAGAACATAAGAAATAGGAGCAGGAGTAGGCCATCTGGCCCTTCGAGCCTGCCCCGCCATTCAATAAGATCATGGCTGATCTGTCGTGGCTCAGTTCCACTTTCCCGCCCTCTCCCCATAACCCTTAATCCCCTCTCTTATCAAAAACCCATCAACCCGCTTCTTAAAAATATTTATGTCAACATACTGTCATCATTAATACATAAAGATGAGTCTTGTGACTATTTTGTACAGTGCTTATATAACAATTTTTTTTTGAGATCGGCATCTGTTGATCATCGAATGTTCCCAGGAGGTGAGGGTTATCAAAGGTGTGTAGCAGGAGAGTTGAATGATGATAGGAGAGATATGACACGGGAAGAGGCGAAGCGCAAAAAGAAAGACTTGCATTAATGTAGCACCCAGAAGCCCCAAGATGCACGATGGCCAACAAAAGACTTGTGATGCTGGAAAAGCAGCAGCCGATTTGCACACAGCAAGATTCCACATGCAGCTATGATCAGATGATCTGATTAAGTAATGTTGACGGAGGGTAAGGATCGGTCTAGGCAGCAGGATAACTCCCCTGCTCTTCCAAATAGAGGCGTTAGAACTTTCCATCCACTTGAAAGAGGAGACAGGGCTTTGGTTTAACATTTCAACCTGAGGACAACATGTCAGGCAGTGCAGCACTTCCTCTGCACTGGGTCACCGGCTTAGATTTTGGTGCTCATGCCTCTGGGGTGGGATTAGAACCAACAATCTCCTGACGCAGAGGCAAGTGTGCTTCTCACCAAGTTTCACTTTCAGAGACCTGATTGCACCATCACAGGTTGAGGGAAGGACTTCAAGCAGGGACACACCATGAAGCTGTGAATAGAATTCAAGATGTGTTTGGTTAACTCTTCACAGCTTCGGGAGCTCTGTCAATGTGCTCCCACAGGCTCATACTTTTCACTCTAGGACTCTATATCTGCAATTCTCGGGCTCTCCCCTCACAATCCACTTGTCAAATACAATTTGGCCTCAGATTTGAGATATCACTCTAATCAAACACATACGTTGGAATTCTCCAGCCGTTCACACCTCGCTGCTGCTGCAAGTGAAAATGGAGAATTTGCCACAGAAACGCAAAGGGACTTGGGAGTCATTGTTCAAGATTCTCTTAAGGTTAATGTGCAGGTTCAGTCGGCAGTTAGGAAGGCAAATGCAACATTAGCATTCATGTCGTGAGGGCTAGAATACAAGAGTAGGGATGTACTTCTGAGGCTGTATAAAGGCTCTGGTCAGACCCCATTTGGTGTATTGTGAGCAGTTTTGGACACCATATCTAAGAATGCTGTGCTGGTCATGGAAAGGGTCCAGAGGAGCTTCACAAGAATGATCCCTGGAAGGAAGAGCTTGTCATATGTGGAACAGTTGAGGACTCTGGGTCTGTACTCGGTGGGGTTTAGGAGGATGCGGTGGGGGAGGGGGGTGAAACTTACAAGATACTGCGAGGTCTGGATAGAGTGGATATGGAGAGGATATTTTCACCAGTAGGAAAATCAAGAACCAGAGAGCACAATCTCAGGCTGAAGAGTGATTCTTTAAAACAAAGGTGAGGAGGAATTTCTTCAGCCAGAGAGTGGTGAGCCTATGGGAATTCTTTGCTGTACAAGGTTGTAGAGGCCAGGTCATTGAGTGCCTTTAAGACAGAGATAGATAGGTCCTTGATTAATAAGGGGGTCAGGGGTTATGGGGAAAAGGCAGGAGAATGGAGATGAGAAAAATATCAGCCATGATTGAACGGTGGAACACGCTCGATGGGCTGAGTGGCCTAATTCTGCTCTTATGTCTTATAGTTTTGTGGACACTCAGCTAAATCTCCACTCACTGCAGTGAAACCAGAGAATCCAGGGCTGAGGTCAAAGGATCCTGCCCATAATTCAAGCGCTAGTGAATTTGCTGACCAGTAATTTGAAAGTGCTAAAGAAAAATATGCAATTTGTTCTTGCAGAATTCACACGATCGCATCGTCCACTTCAGCATTCACGGTGGAGACCGTGGGCGAGATTTTCAGAAAAAAGACTGAGTGCCCAACGGGTGGGAAAACAGGAGATTTTCCCCAGCGGTTTTTTGGGTGAGCATATTTGAATGAATTCCTGGCATTCTGTGCAATACAAAGGCCATCAGGGTATTTACACCAATCAATCGATGGTGGGGGAGCGGTGGGTGGCCTAGTCCTGCCCAAGAGTCCAGCATCAGACTGCTGAGGGGGCCAGTGCGCATGCACCGATATCTCAGCGTACTGGGAGATCTGTTGACAAGCACCTACCCGCTCCCCTCCCTCCCCAACATCACCTGCCTGCTGATCGCCAGCCCCAGACTCCACACCCCGATCTCCAGGCCCGAACCTCCCCACTCCAATTGCTGGCCCCGACCGTTCTCCCCAAATACCAGTTCCAACTCCTCCACCTTGGCTGGCCTCCTGATGGCCAGACCGGACCTGGCCTCCAAGCGTCTCTTGTCACCACCAGCCCCCGTCTCTCACACAGATCCTCCCCATTCCCTTCCCTCCTACCTGCCTTTATCCCCAAACTATCTTTGTCCTTGTCAGGCCCTGACCCCTCATGTCCTGCCCCCTTGACACTGCCTGACTCCCACTGGGCACTGCCAGTGTGCCAGGCTGGCAGTTCCAGTGCACCTGGGTGGCAGTGTCTGAGTGCCAGGATAGCAATACCAGGGTCCCAGACTGGCAGTGTCAGTGAACATTCCTGCCCCTGACCTCTTGGGGAGCCTCAATGGCCTCTGTTCTCATCAGCTAGGCCATCGCCAGATCCCCATTGGTGTGGACCTCCACTGGTGGGTCAGAAATATTAATGAGCCTAGATCATTGCATCCTAGGCTCGCTAAATAGATATAAATTTTGATTTCCATGTTGTAATCAGTCTCGTGCTGTTTCCAGCATGTGGAAAGAAGTGGTTGGGGAAGAGTGGTCAGATGCCGGTCATGATTCCTGTTCTTGGGCTCCCGCTGACATTTCCCGAGCTACTGGAACAGTGCAGTGGGCCGGGGAAATCATGCCCACGTTGTTGAATTTAATATAGGTCAGAGAAAAGCGGAACAGGGGTTTTGAATGTTGAGCATTGTACAATTGTAACACTCTGCAGTAACTTTCCGTGTTACACAATGAACAAGGTGAGAACAGGAATCACATTCAGGCGCACCTCTCCATATGCTTAGAATGCCGGACCTGTGGAGCGAGCCAGTGTTGTCGGTGGGTCCTGCGCACAGATAAAATCAGCCACAACTCATTCTGCACATACCAGCCAATTCTGTTCAACTCCTTCCAATGAATCAGGTGCCGGTAAACGTAGAGGTCAGTAGCTCTCAGTTATCGATAGCACCATGGGAGCACTACAGTCTTTTCAACTTTGAGAATGAATCAAATGCAAACGGACAGTGGAACTAAACAGTGCCTGGTAAGTTTTACCAACAAATGTACCACTGGGCCTGCACAGTTAGGCAAAATGTTTCACACTGTTCACAATGGCCAGATAAAATTCTCACACAGACATAAATATATATAAAAAAACACTGCTATTGAGAGACTTTGAGTACTCAATTTCATTCCAGTTTGCAGCACAAGATAGAAAGGCCCTCAGGGTGGATAGTTTAAACTTTTATCTTCCATCACATAGTTCCATTGACCTTTCACAAGACCCTTTTAATGTCACTGTAAGCACTTGTTCGTGGTGGGTCTCAGGCTGACAGTGCATTGGTGAAAGAGATATTTCAAAATGGCCTTTTATTCTGTATAGTAAATAATAATGAAAAGCCGAGTTTCCACTTAGACCACCGACCAGCGGCACATTGGTGTGTCATATAGTCATCCTATTTGTCACTGCCACGCTGGGAGAGACTCTGGACCTCCATGATAGGTTAACCACCGCAGAGAACGTCTTTCAAGATAGATAAATATCACCACAAAGTGGCATGAAAAAGCGGCAATGGTGTTTGCTTTCTCAGGATGCACAGAAGAAGTGGTTAGGAGCAGGATTAAGAAGCGACTGCTCACTGTCTCCTGTTTCAGACTCAGTAGATTTGCCCATCACGCGATGAATTATCACGAATTATCTCCCCAAAAATGTGATGGATCATTTACCTTTCCACTTCAGCAAGATTTTTACAGATGGTTAACACTGCCACAGAAGTGGATACAGCCAGCCCTCACCAGTGTAACCCGCTTACAGCTATTGGTTATGTGAAAATATAATATATAATGGCATGCTTGTCATAAAAATTAGCATTAGGAGCTCTTCTTTTGAAAGATGCCAGACACGGCATCAGAGCTTCGTATTCTCACATTTATGACAGAGGTTAAGGTTCACGTCTTACTCCAGCACTATCAGCACATAATCCAGATTGATAGTGCTAGTAATGCGCTGAGAGAAAGCTACAGAAGTTCCACCTTTCAGATGCAGTGTTAAATCGAGGCCCTGACTTGGCATACAATCCATGTCTTAATCAAATGGGTATTCCCATTGGTGTTCTGGCCAACATTCATCAGAGAGACAGATGGAGCTGGGCATTATCACGTAGCTGTTTGTGTCATTTTGTTCTGTGCAAATTAGCTGTCACTTCCCCTACATTAAACAGTGGCTATATCTCAAAACTAACTCATTGGCTGTGAAATGATGGGGTGCGCCAAAGGGAAACATAGAAAATAAGAGCAGGAGGGGGCCATTCAGGCCTTGGAGCCTGATTTTATTTTATTTGATTTGATTTGATGTATTATTGACACGTGTATTGACATACAGTGAAAAGTATTGTTTCTTGCGTGGCATACAGACAAAGCATACTGTTCATAGAGAAGGAAATGAGAGAGTGCAGAATGTAGAGTTACATTCATGGCTAGGGTGTAAAGAAAGATCAACTTAATGCAAGGTAGGTCCATTCAAAAGTCTGACAGCAGCGGGGAAGAGGCTGTTCTTGACTCGGTGCTCAATGCTCCATCATTCATTATGATCATGGTTGATCATTCAACTCAGTAACCTGTTCCCGCTTACCCCCGCCCCCCCCCCCATATCCTTTGATTCCTTTAGCCCCAACAGTTATACCTCACTACTTCTTGAAAACACACAATGTTTTGACCTCAATTGCTTTCTGCTGTAGAGAATTCCATAGGCTTTGGGTGAAGAAATTTCTTCTCATCTCTGTCTGAAGTGGTTTCCCTGTATTCTAAAACATGACTCCTGGTTCTGGACTTCCCTCGCCATCGGGAACATCCTTCCTTTCATCTACCTTGTCTAGTTCTGTTGCATTTTATATGTATCTATAAGATCCCCCCCTCATTCCTCTACACTTCAACAAATATAATCCTAAATGACCCAATGTCTCCTCAATTGTCAGTCCCGCCATCCCAGGAATCAGTCTGGTAAACTTTCACTGCATTCCCTCTATAGCAGGAACATCCTTCCTCAGATAAGGAGACCAAAACTGCACACAATATTCCAGATGCTCACCAAGGCCCTGTACAACTGCAGCAATACATCTTGTTATGAAGGCCAACATACCATTTTTCTTCATCACCTGCGGCACCTGCGTTGTTACCTTCAGTGAATCTACAAAGGCACCCAGGCCTGGTTGCACAATTCTCTCTCTCAATCTATAGCTACTTAGATAATAATCTGCCTTCCTGACTTTGCTACCAAAATGGATAGCCTCACATTTATCCATATTATATTGCATCTGCCACTCATTTGTCCAGCCGCTCAGCATGTCGAAATCACACTGAAACATCTCTGCATCCTCCTCACAGCTCACCCTCCAACCCAGCTTTGTGTCATTCACAAATTTGGAAGCATTACATTTAATTCCTTCATCTAAACCATTAATATACGTTGTGAAAAGCTGATCTGTGTGGTACCCCACTAGCCACTGCCTGCTAAGATGAGAAAGATTCCTGCTCTTTGTTTTCTGCCTGGTAACCAGTTTTCTATCCATTTCAAAGCACAACCCCAATCCCATGTGCTTTAATGTTACATGCTAATCTCTTAGTTGGACCTTATTAAAAGCCTTTTGAAAGTAAGAATAAACTACATTCACTGGTACCTCTTCATCAACTCTACTAGTTATATCCACAAAAAATTCCAGTAGATTTGTCAAGAATGATTTCCTTTTCATAAATCCATGCTGACTCTGTCTGATCCTGTAAGAAGTCTGACAACACCAGGTTTAAGTCCACTTAAACCTGGTGTTGCCAGACTTCTTACTGTGTTTACCTCTGTCTGATCCTGCCATTGGTTTTAAGCACTCTGCTTCTAAATCTTTTATAAAGAACATTTTTATCACTACCAACATCAGGCTGATGGTGTGTAATTCCCTCTCTACCTCCCTTTTTAAATAGTGGAGTTACATTAGCTATCCTCCAATCCAAAGGCACAGGTCCAGAACTGTGTTATAGAACCTTGGAAGAAGACCACCAAGGCGTATACTATTTCATATAAGGATAATATATATATAAATGAACCTATTATAAGATATAAGGGTAATACTAAGACAATAGTATTATAGGATGTAGATTATCAGACCCTGGGGATTTATTGACCTTCAATCCCATCAATTTCCCTGCTAATACTGATTTCCTTCAGTTCCTCTATCTCACTAAATCCTGTGATATCCAACATGTCTCGTGCATTATTTGTGTCCTTCTTTGTGAAGGAAGAACCAAAGTATGTACTTAGTTGTTGGTTCCCCATTATAAATTCCCCTGTTTTTGACTGTAAGGGACCTACATTTGTCTTCATTAATCTTTCTCTTTTCACATTCCAGTAGAAGTTTTTACAGTTAGTTTTTATGTTTCTAAAAGCTTACTCTCATATTCCATTTTGCCCTTCTTAATCAATCCCTTGGTCCTCTTTTGCTGAATTCAAAACTGCTCCCAACTCTCAGGTCTGCTTTTTTTTTTCTGGTCAACTTGTAGGCCTCTTTCATTGATGTAATATTCTCCCTAATTTCCCTTGTAAGCCTTGGTTTGGCCACCTTTCCCATTTTATTTCTGCACCAGACAGGAATGAACAAGTGTTGCAGTTCACCCATGCATTCTTTGAAAGTTTGCTGTTGCCTCCATCATTATCCCTTTAAGTAACATTCCCCGATCCAGCATAACCGAATTATATCTCCTACCATTGTAATTTCCCTTATTTAGATTCAGGACCTACTCTCAGAATCAACTACGTTGCTCTCCCTCTTGATGAAGAATTCTATTATATTTTAGTTGCCCATCCCCAAGGGCTTTGCATCACTTGATTGCTTGGAATATAGTGTTCAATTCTGGTGGCCACACTACCAGAAGGATGTGGAGGCTTTGGAGAGGGTTCAGAAAAGATTTACCAGGATGTTGCCTGGTATGGCGGGCATTAGCTATGAGGAGAGATTGGAGAAACATAGTTTGTTCTCACTGGGGCGATGGAGGTTGAGGGGACACCTGGTAAAAGTCTACAAGATTATGAAAGGCATGGACAGAGTGGATAGTCAGAAACTTTTTCCCAGGCAGAAGAGTCAATTACTCGGGGGCATAGTTTTAAGGTGCGAGGGGCAAGTTTTAAAAGAGACATACAAGGCAGATTTTTTACACAGAGAGTGGTGGGTACCTGGAACTCCGGGGAGACAGTGGAAATGGATATGGTAGTGACTTTTAAGGAGCACCTTGACAAGTACATGAATGAGATGGGAATAGAGGGATATGGTGCCTGGAAGCGTGGAGGGTTTTAGTTAAGTCAGGCACATGGTCAGTGCAGGCTTGGAGGGCCGAAGGGCCTGTTCTTGTGCTGTAGTTTTCGTAGTTCAGAGCCACAGCAATGTAGTTGACTTTCAATTGCCCTCAGGCAACTAGGGAAGAGCAATAAGTACTGGCCAGCCAGCGATGCCCGAGTCCCACCAATGAATTAAAAAAAAGATCAGTTTGATATTCATTGTATAGGTACTACTGACAACATTTGCAATTAAGTGATGGGGCTAGCCTCCTCCCATCCCTCCTCACTCTCATCTATTGGAGATCAGTGGGAAACCAATTCTTCTCCTGGATATCTGATGCAATTACAAGTGACTCAGACACACAAACTGGACAGTGTTGGGCCTCCCACTGGATTCACCTTCAAGTTAAAGTTTATTTATTAGTGGCACAAGTACGTTAACATTGTAATGAAGTTACCGTGAAAATCCCCCAGTCACCACACGACAGCACCTGTTCGAATACGCTGAGGGAGCATTTAGCCAACGCACCTAACCCGTACCTCATTGGATTGTGGGAGAAAACCGGAGCACCCGGAGGAAACTTTTGTAGACACGGGGAGAATGTGCAAACTCTGCATAGACAGTGATTCAAGCTGGGAATCAAAACTGGGTACCTAGTGCTGCGAGGCGGCAGTGCTAACTACTGTACCACCATGCGATTAAGCCCCCAGTAGGGTGGAAATCCCACCCCCCAGAGCTGCCAGTCAATCAGATACTGGCAACCCACCCACTGCCACTGACAATTGGTTGCCTGTTCCCACCAATGGCCTTCACCAGGGAGCATTTCTAAATGCCTGAAGGCAGATGAGCGTCGACAGGATAGGGGTCCTGGAGAGGGCATTGCCGTGAGAGCAAAGAGCAGAGTCAGATGCAAGAGCAGGGGGAATAGCATTTAGTGGCCCCTGCACCTCTTCCTGAAGCCGAGTCCCACAATCAGGCACTGTGTACTATCTGAACAAGGGACCCCCTGTGATAGGCTGCTGGAAAATCCACCAGTTATGGTGGGCAGATTTTGACAACCATGGGAATTCCACTAGATCACTGAAACATCACTCATTCCTGGTGGGCTCAGGGATAACCGGCTTTTGGTTTCTCACTAATGAGCCTAATTGACATCTTGTAGCCAGTGGACGGGAATTGTTGGTCTTTTCCATGTTCCATTAAATTGGGGACAGCTTGTCTGAAGCCAGTAATCAGAATCAGAGAATCATAGAATCCCTAAAGAGTAGAAGGAGGCCATTTGGCCCATTGAATTTGCTGACTCTCTGACAGCCAGTTACCCAAGCCTTCTCCCCCACCCTATCCCTGTAACCCCACACATTTACCATGGCTAATCCATCTAACCTACACATTTTGGGCCACTAAGGGATAATTTACAATGGCCGGTCTCACCGAATTTCCTCCTTCTAACCATCGGGCCCTCTTTGGCAGTCTCCCATAAATCTCAGCCATTGTTTAATTGCACAGTATTACGAATACAAATAGCTCTGAGCCAGGTTTGAAAACTGATCATTAATAGCATTGTGCACCTGTCAGTTATATGAAACTGTTTATATTAGTGCTGAATGTTACTTAGAGACTCAGCAATCAGGCTATAACTTCTGTCATGTGTAATGTGGAATCTTTCCCTGAAAAAATATTGGAGGAAGGGGAGTGGGGGGCGGAGATTAATGCACTGATAATGAAAGCGTTACTGTCCTTGAAAAGCTCGATGTGAATAGAAGTTGTTTTTGCAAGATAACAATGCTTAATGTTTGAGAAGGTGAACTCTCCATCACTGGGAAGTATACTGCCATTTAAGTAAGTTTATTTTATTAGTCAACGTTAGGTTTACATTAACACTGTAATAAAGTTGCTGTGAAAATCCCCTAGTCACCACACTCTGGCACCTGTTTGGGTACACTGAGTGAGAATCTAGCATGGCCAATTCATCTAATCCGCACATCTTTTGGGCTGTGGGAGGAAACCAGAGCACCTGGAGGAAACTTACACTGACACGGAGAACATGCAAACTCCACACAGACAATGGCCCAAGCCGGGAATCAAATTCGGGTCCCTAGAGCTGTGAGGCAGCAGCACTAACCACTGTGCCACCGTGCTGCCCTACTGCCTAAGTCACTCTAATAAAAGCCTGGTTTGAAAAATCTGTTGGGGGAATAGGGGCTAGGGGTGGCTGGTCTGGATGCATGCAATGATAACCAAAGAGGATACTTTAATAGATTCAGTCATGAAACATAAAGGAGATAGCTCATTGATCTGTTATTACAGTAGGCCCTGGTTAGGCAGGAGGAGGACTGAATTGAAGAGTCTATAGTGAAGAGACTTCTCATTAAAAATAAACCACCACAGGAATTCCGAGTTATGGAAGCACTGTCGAAGAAAATGAATGTGCTACATTTCAAGGAATAATTATACTGAATTAATTTGATTATTGGAGGGCATGAAGTTTTGAACTTCTATTAAATGTTAGATGTTGTTAAAGTTAGCTATAGGAATGTGCGTCAGAAGGCCTTCTGAGCAATAGCAAATTGAGAATCCGTTTTACACCCAATGACTAATTCTCTTATTATCAAAGTTAACAGGAAAAATAAAGCTGAGAGCAACCCCAAAGAGACTGCTGATTTGTTATGACGCATATTTGGTCTTATACCATCTCCACCGCTCACATTTCTATCATGCTGTTTTTAACATACAGCAGCACTGAGGTGTCAGCCCAGGTTGTGTGATGTAGAGTCAGAGTGAGGCTTGAATGCACAAATATTTGATTCGCAGTAAAGGATGCTACTAACTGTGCCAAGCTGACGTTTTGGAGTAAAGCTCATAGATGATTGTTGTTATGCGTGTTGGAGTGTGGCCCTTTTATTAAGGGAACAGGTCATGTGACCCTGGGTGAGGGGGTGATCTGTCTGGGGGCCGTCCTGGGAGGTCAGTTGTAGTTTGGGACGTGGAGTGAATAAGACCTGCAACAATTACCAGATGGAGAGAGATCTTGGGGATTTAAATTACTGGGGATTCACTCCAGTTGTAGTTAACTTAACAATTATAGGCATGATTTTCTGAAGGGATTCTCCTATTCACCCAACACAGCTTTGACAGAACATCCACAGAAATCCCAAAACAACCTCCCTGATTTTTCCATTGTTTACATGATTCTTCAACTGAGGATGCAATGGGCTGATAGATGACACCCAGGAACACTCCCATACTTCAGGCTAGCTTTTCAAATCTCGGTGGGTCCAGGTGACCCTACGACTTTTTCATCTTAAGTGACCTATTGTTATGTTTAGGTGACCCACACCACCCGTCTCCCCGGACGCAAATCAGAAGTGGAGGTGGTTAGCTGTGTTCCGTGCCCCACGGCCTTGGCAGGCAAGGGGGCCTGGGACCTGGAGAGCCCTGGCTGAGTTTCGGGTGTCATGGATGCAGCCATACCACACTGTTCAGATGGACCAGTGCCAGGAAGGGAGGATTCAGAAAGAGGTGGCTCTGTGAGCATCCCCCTGCTCAATGATAGCAGAAACCAGCACTTCAGTGCAAAAGACAAGAGTGGTGCTTTTGCAGCATTCTTCACCAAATATTCTGAATAGATAACCTATCTCAGTCTGCTACCAATGTCATCACCATCACAGTAGCCATTCTTCGGCCAATTCAATTCACTCCACGTGGCATCAAGAATCAGTTGACCACACTGGACTGAGCGGAGATTACGGCTGGAATTTTATAGACCGCCCACCATGGGAATTGGACTGGGTGAGGGGCAGACAGTGGGAAGGTCCAATGACCTCGGGTGGGATTTTATTGTTTTGAGATGAGTGAGGCTGTAAAATGTGTCCTCACAACATTCCAGCTACAGTGTGGAGATGTGCTCCAAAACTACCTGGGTCACTGGCCGAGATACCTCACAACAGCTCCAACACTGGCATCTACCTGATACTGTGAAAAATTGCCCAGGTATCCCCATTCACAAAAATCCAGTTCAGCCAGTTACCACTCCATCGGTCTCATGGCAAACATCGGCAAGTGACGGAATGTGTAAAGTCTGAGTGATTGAGAATTACAAGCAACACCATTTTACTGCAAATCCATAAGTTTTATCAGCAAAAGCTTAAAATTAAAGAGTTACAAGATAATTTGAAAAATATACACAGTTATGTCCTGGATGTTCAGTTTAATTTGATTGCTGACGCAAGCTGACCTGGCGGGAACTGGTCAGCTTTCCAGGGGGCATCATTCCTTGATGGTCTCACTCCTGAGGCACCCTGCTGATGATATGATTTGGTGAGTATGACATTGTGTCAATCCTTCCGAGACAAATGAGGCCATGAAATCCCACCCCTATAAGTCCTAACAACATCCCAGCTACAGTGTGAAGACGTGCTCTATAACTACAGGGGTCACTAGCCGAGATGCTCCACTACAGCTCCAACGCTGGCATCTACCTGACAGAGTGAAAAATTGCCCAGCTATTCCCGTCCACAAAACTGACACCATTTGATTGGTATCTGGGGAATGTGGTAAGACTCTAACATAATAAACTGAACTTAATCCAAAATAAATAAACAGAAAATGCTGGAAAACGTCAGCAGGTCCGACAGCATCTGTGGAAGAGAATAGTGCCAACATTTCGATTCAGAATGATCCTTCGTCATGCTCCGATGAAAGGTCATCCTGACTTAAAACGTCACGTCTTTTTCTATTTTCCAGAGCATTTTGCCTTTGTCTTAGTCCAAGATATCATGCACAGCCTATTTTCCCCTCCTTTCCTTCTGCATATCCTAATTGGACCACAGGGTGCCTGGTGTACTTGCCTTTATCTCCTTCAATCGCATCAAAGGTATTTGTGCAAGTGACCCCAGGCTATGAGTCATTGTCTGTATTAAAGGTCATTCGAGAGAATGCAGTTCTTAGAAAAGCCACAACATTTCCAAAAGTTGCAACACTTCAGCTCATTTCCACTGCTTCAACACGAGAAATTTAAGCATATCCTTACAAAGGTGTCATTGACAGTGCTATCAAGCTGCACTTAGCAATAAAACCTGCTCACCGAAGCTCAGCTTGGCTTCTGCAGGGACCACTCCGCTTCAGATCTCATTAGTCTTGCTTCAAAAATGTGCAAAAGACCTGAGTTCCAGAGATGTGATGAGAGTGACTGCCCTTGATATCAACACAACATCAAGTGTAACATCAAAGAGCCTTATCAAAACTGAAGCTGCTGGGAATTAAGGTAATGGGATAACTCTCCACTAGTCAGAGACATATCCAGCAATAAAGAAGGTTGTTGTGGTAGTTGGAAATTAATCATCTTAGCCACAGGACATCACTGCAGGAGTTCCTCAGGATAGTGTTCTAGGTCCAACCACCTTTAGTTGTTTTGTCAATGACCTTCTGTCTCTCATAAGGTCAGAGGTCAGGTTGTTTGCTGATCATTGCACTATATTTCAGCTCCTGTCACTGACGATCCTCGGATGTTGACGCTATTTGTACCTGCGTACAACAAGAGATGGACCACATTCAGGCTCGAGTTGATAAGTGAAAAGTGACACATAAATGACAGGCTATAACCATCTCCAACCAGAGAGAATCTAACCATCTTCCCTGGACATTCCATCACTGAATTCCCCACCATCAACATCAAGGGGGATATCACTGGATCAGAAACTTAGCTCAATTAGCTACATAAATGCTATGGCTACGAGTAGGTCAGACACTGAGTACCTTATTTCATTCTCTCTCAGGATGTGTTCATCTCTGATTCAGCCAGCATTTATTTTCCATCTGTAATTGATCTTTAGAAGGTTATGGTACCTTTGTGAATACAATTGAATGGTACTTAAGACCGCTTATTGGAGATCCATACCTACATACAGACACAAGATAGTGCCCTGCACGAGTGCCAGCTCCTTCCAGACTTGACTCGATGGACTGTCTACTATCATGTGTCTGTCTACATCAGTATATGACAGTACAGTTCCCCAGTTCCACACTAAGACTCACTCTGCTGAAAAGCCTTAGCCTACACCGTAAAAGAATGCAAAAAAAAAACGCACTGGTGTTCATTTCTGGGGGATAGGATTGAAAAACAGAGTGGTTATGTTAAAATTGTATAGAACCTAGTTTAAATCAAATACGAAGTATTGCAAAAAGCTCTTATCACCATATTATATAAAGGATATAGAGGCACGAGGGAAGATGTAAAGGAGATTTATTTGAGAGTGCCAGGAAAGGCTCGGCAGACTGCAGCCTTTTTCCCTCTGGAAAACAGAAGACTGAAGTGTTAACTAATAAAGATTCTTGATTAACAAGGAGGTGAAAGGTTATTGGGGGTAATAACACCATAAGATCATAAGGTATAGGGCAGAATTAGGCCATTTGTCCCTTTGAGTCTGCTCCAACATTCAATCATGGCTGAGGTGTTTTTCAACTCCATTCACCCATCTTTTCTCCATAACCCTTGATCCCCGAACCAATCAGGAACCAACCTATTTCTGTCTTAGATACACTCAGTGACCTGGCCTCCACAGCCTTCTGTGGCAATGAATTCCATAGATTCACTACCTTCTGGCTGAAGAGATTCCTCCTCATCTCGATTCCAAACCGTTTCTCCTTTACTCTGAGGTTATGCCCTCGGATCCCAGTCACTCCTACCAACGGTAGTATCTTCCCTACATCCACTCCATCCAGGCTTTTCATTATTTTGTAAGTTTTAATGAGTTCCCCCCTTTTCCTTTTAAACTCCATCAAGCACAGACCCAGAGTCCTCAAACGCTCCTCATGCTCAAAAATGTGGGCTTGGCATTGCAAGCAGATCAGCCATGATCTTATTGAATGGCGTAGCAGGCTCGAAGGGCTCAGTGACCCACTCCTGCTCCTAATTCGAATGTTTGTATGTATTTTTTAAAAGTCGAGAAGGGGCATGTAGGACAAACGAATTATATGGTAAATTAAAACTAGGAGTCATAAATATAATGTAGTCGCCACTACATCTAAACGGGGATTCATAAGAGACTAATTAACACTGATTGTGGTTAGAAAGTAGAGCTCGCTATGAAAAGGAATGGCTGCGGTGAGAAGCATTGATGCATTTAAGGGGAGGATAAGGCTAGAAAAACATAATAGAGAAATTTGTTAACAGGGTTAGATGATGAGTGGTCGGAGAAGACTCGTGTGGAACGTAAACATCATCGGGAATCTATTGGACTGAATACCCTGGTGATGTGGTATAAAATACCTGATCTTATTTGTACTTAGGGAATCTGACCACTGGGTGGTGTTATACTCAATTTAAAAAAAATTCTGAAGCTATTATTTAAAAACAAATCTAACAGATGCTGGTTTGATATTTTTTTTCCCTCAAGTTCTTGCCACATTTCGGACTTTTGCCCCTTCCTACAGAGTTAATCGTCATCATCATCATCATCATCATCAATCTGGACACAGATGTCATGTTCCTTCAGCAGTGCGAAAAGCTCTTTCTGATCTGAGTGCCTGTGTACAGAAACAGGATGACCGCAATGGAGGCTTTGATAAGACCAAAGGAAGTCTTGACAGGTACATAGAACAGTACAGCACAGTACAGGCCCTTCGGCCCTCGATGTTGTGCCGAGCTATGTCCAATCCCAAGATCAAGCTATCCCACTCCCTATCATTCTGGTGTGCTCCATGTGCCTATCCAATAACCGCTTGAAAGTTCCTAAAGTGTCCGACTCTGCTATCACAGCAGGCAGTCCATTCCACACCCCAACCACTCTCTGAGTAAAGAATCTACCTCGGACATCCCTCCTATTATCTCCCTCCATGAACCTTGTGGTTATACCCCCCAGTAACAGCTACATCCACCCGAGGAAATAGTCTCTGCACATCCACTCTATCCTGTTCGTCGTCTTATAAGCCTCTATTAAGTCGCCTCTCATCCTCCTCCGCTCTCAAGAGAAAAGCCCCAGCTCCCTCAACCTTTTCTCATAAGATCTACCCTCCAAACCAGGCAGCATCCTGGTAAATCTCCCCTGCACTCTCTCCAATGCTTCCACATCCTTCTTATAATGAGGTGACCAGAACTGCACACAATATTCCAAATGTGGTCTCACCAAGGTCCTGTGCAGTTGTAGCATAAAATCTGGGTAAAATGTCCCCCGATGTTACACCACCACATTTCTGGAAGAGTTGAGTTCAACCTCAGCTGTAGTTTGGACTTTCAGAAAGGCTGGGTTTCCTCAGTATGATAAATTCCTGAGTGGTAAATTTATTGAATGATTTTAATACATAATAATAGTCCATTGAAGAATTCCAGCATGATATAATAGGGACTACATTGGGCTGCCCAGCACCCATTTTAACAGTTATACACCATATCACAGTTTGTAGTCATTGTCATATGAGACACCATCTATGGAGGGTCAGCATCATCTCATTCTCTCTTGCCAGAGACGAGCAAGAGAAGTTAACATGAGGGTTTGCGTACATTGCAGGCTTCCCCATGGCGCAGGGTGGCATTGACTGCATGTGTTGCAGGATTTCATAGCACCGTAGAGTCCCTGTGAAGTTGAAAGTTCCAAAGACTCACAATTATCTTTCTATGAGGAAGGGGGGATAAGGATATTAAATTTGATGATCAGAATGAATGGTGGAGCAGGCTTGAAGGGCTGAATGGCCTACTCCTGCTTCTAATTTTTATGTTTCTATGACCATATGAAAGAAACAAATTCTCATCTTTATCTTAAATGAGTGACTTCTTATTTTTAAACCACTACAATTCTTGCACTTTAAAAGTAAAATGAACAAGTGGTGCTTGCATTGATACTTATATCTGAAGCTGTTTGTACTTGGATATCTTTCAGATCTTCAGACATGTCACAACTAATGAATGACTTCAGAAGTGTGATCACTGTGGAAATATAGGTAATTCCAGCAGCAAAGCAATTTCTGGCAAGAGGAGGAAATATTGGTTTGGATATTAGGGGGGCTTATCGTTGAGTAGTGCCAAGACCTTAGCTTAATATCTTATCCAATAGATGGCAATGCTGACCATACAAGACCTTGTTCATTTTAAAGTGCAAGAATTGCAGTGGGAGATTCCCCCAGAAGCAGAAATCTGCACTGTCAAGACTCCTCAGGATGTTAAAGCTTTCAGTCAAATCATCTCTTACTTTTCTAAACCCTATTGTATACAAATCTAACCTCTCCAACATTTCCTTGTAAGACAACCCTGCCCATCCCTGGTGTTGGTTTAGTAAATCTTCTCTGAATTGCTTCTAATGCATTTGCATCCTTCCTTAAATAAGGAGGCCAGTGCTGTACATAATACTCAAGATGTGGTCTCACCGGTATTCTGTATAAATGAAGCACAACATCTCTACTTCAACTCCGCTCGTAACAAAAACATTCTATTATCTTTCCCAATTACGTGCTGTACCTGCCTTTTGTGATTCATGCACTAGGACACCCAGATCCCTCTGCGTCTCAGAGCTCTGTGATCCCTCGCCATTTAGATAATAAGCTTCACTTTTGCTTTCCCAGCCAAAAAAAGACAACTTCATATTTGCCCCCATTATGCTGCATTTGCCAGACCTTTGCCCACTCATTTGTGTATTTGTGTATCTGTGTCATTTTGTAGCCTCTTTGACCTTTTTATGCCGATGATCCAGTTTCCTCCCTAACACAGTGTAGGTGGCACCACTGTTTTGATTTTAAAGGCCACAAATGTAAAACATAAAGGTCAGGGCTTGGATGCATGATGTTTCACTTATTATTGGCTCACGGGAATCTTCTACTTATTGTCTGTTATCTTTAAGGCATCAAAACTGTAACAGTAAAATATAATTCTTGCACGTATAAAGTAAAATGAACAAGTGTTCCAAATTATTATGATGTTAGATTATCTTACGTGATTATTAAATATATTTTGCCATGTTTATGGCTTGACTAGCACGCTATCCCAAACATGTTTACTAAGTGATACGTGACTAAGAACTCCTACGTGAAATTGGGTTCACTTGATAGCACTGTTGCCTTTTCTTTGAACAGTGCTTTACAACTTGAATCCATATTTGATGCAGACACTTCAGTACTGAAGAGTCTTGTATGGTCAGCATTGCCATCTATTGGATAAGATATTAAGCTAAGGTCTTGGCACTACTCAAATGATAAGCCCCCCTAATATCCAAACCAATATTTCTTCCTCTTGCCAGAAATTGCTTTGCTGCTGGAATTACCTATATTTCCACAGTGATCACACTTCTGAAGTCATTCATTAGTTGTGACATGTCTGAAGATCTGAAAGATATCCAAGTACAAACAGCTTCAGATGTAAGTATCAATGCAAGCACCATCCTCCCCTCTTCAGCCCTGAGATTAGAAATGTACACAGGCATGTAGGAAAAGAATTCAAGCAAATTTAGAAATGAAGAAAATCAAAATGACTCAAGCTGCGTTCTCCCATTTTTTTCCACCAGTAGATCACTTCCTTATTGTTATTGTTTTGACTGTTGATTAGTTACCATAATTTATATCCATTCAGAATCATAATTTAAACATAATTCATTAAAATGAACAAGACCGATTTTATACACTCATTGTGATGGGTTATATATTGTGCATTTAATGACATCTTTGGAGTGTTTTTTATTCATTTATGGGATGTGGGTCTCACTCACTGGGTGGCACAGTGGTTAGCACTGCTGCCTCACAGCGCCAGGGTCCCAGGTTCGATCCCCAGCTTGAGTCACTGTCTGTGCGTTCTCACTGTGTCTTCATAGGTTTCCTCCGGTGCTCCAGTTTCCTCCCACTGTCTGAAAGATGTGCTGGTTAGGTACATTGGCCATGCTAAATTCTTCCTTAGTATACCTGAACCAGCACCAGAATGTGGCGACTGGCAGATTTTCATAGTAAGTCTATTGCGGTGTTAATACAAGTCTACTTGTGCCACTAATAAATAAACTTTTTCCTTTTATTGCTCATCCCTAACTTCCCTCCATTTCAGAGGACGTTTGAGAATTACAGTGCTAACCACTGTGCCATTTTGCAGTCCAGTGAGTGAAGCCCACATTTGAGAGGTCTGACTGAAAGGATATGAATGAACTAAGAATGTGACCAGGAATATGAATGAACCAGTTGGACTTTCATGACAGTCGATTCATGGTCATCATTAGTTTTAGTTCTGGACTTTTATTAAATTCAAATTCCACCATCTGCTATGGTGGGATTTGAGCCTGGGTCCCCATATCTTTCCCTGGGTCTCTGTGACAATACTACTAAACCCGCCAACTCCCCAGGCGTCAACAGAAGTGCAGACAGTTTGCCAACATTTTAAAATATGACAGGCAGCAATGTAATTGATTAGTGTGAGCCATTGGTTCATAATATTCAACATGGTTTTAAAGTAACTATAACACCCAAGATGCAGTGAAGTAGGTGAATGCAGTGTCCTGAACCCTTAGGAGCTGGATAGACTAGAAAAAACAGACAGCTAATAGTTAGGATTTCACAGTCAGCAATGATCTCACAGCCCCAGGAACCCAGGTTCAATTCCGGCCTTGGGTGACTGTGTGGAGTTTGCATGTTCTCCCCGTGTCTGCGTGGGTTTCCTCTGGGTGCTCTGGTTTCCTTCCACAGTCCAAGGATGTGTGACTTATGTTGATTGGCTATGCTGAATTGACCCGTGTCAGGGGATTAGCAGGGTAAATAAGTAGTGTTATGGCGATAGGGCCTGGGGGGGATTGTTGTTGGTGCAGGCTTAACGGGCCAAATGACCTCCTTCTGCACTGTTGGAATTTTATGGTCTCTATAATGCTAATTTCCCCCTTTTGTTAAGAAACTTTTTCACCTGAACTTTTGCTGGTGTGTGGAACTCTGTCCCCCCAGAGTGTAATGATTGCAAGGTGTTTTATATTTATTGAAGGCAAGGTTAGACATATTTTAATTAGGCAAGGGATTCAACAGGAAAGTAGAGCTGAGACCACAACAAGATCAGCCTTGATCTTATTGAATGGTGATGTGTGTTTGAAGGGTTAAATCCTGCTCCTATATTCCTGCATTCGAGACATTGGTTTTTATCTCGTGCTGTAGAATACTTGGGTACAAACAACACTCAGCGCTGTATTCTTTCTGGGTAGAATCAACACTAGGCACTAAGAGTACTCAACCTTCTAAGCTTTTATTACTTGCTAGCAAGGAGAACACATATTCACCGCAATGCACTGCAAAGTGTTCTCCCGATTCATACAGATAATCAGTAGTTACAGCCAATTACAGCAAACGAGAAACAAGCAACTTTCTAATTCTTCATCTGCATACATAATCCACCAATCATAGCATAGCATTTTGCCCTTTTCTATCCAATAGAGAACCGTCTCCTTCATTAGCGTAATATGACGACATATTTTGTTTTTGGTACTTGTCATGGTAACTTGTCATTGGCTACAGGATGAAACAAAGCTGGGAATGCAGTGTTTATGAAACTGACAAGGTTAGATTAGTCTCTTTCCTGAATATGCAAGCATTGACCTTAATGAGGCCTTGTTTGAAAATATTTTTTTCCATATTCACTGACAGAGTTGCCTTGTTGTTGTATCTTTATTTCCACATCAGCAACCACAGTTTTTAACTGCTTTTAACTCTAGTTTCACGAGACCCAGCAACCCCATGATGCTTTATTTGAAGTGAGCATCCATAATCTTGCAGAACAAAGTGAATTAAATATTTGGCCATAGCTGGAATTACAACTGAATTTCCACAATGCCAAGTCGAAGGACTCTCTGGGGCTCCAGCAACAGTGATGTTATCAAGTAAGATAAGTGACAAATCACATTGTAGAATTCTCACAGACAGCAAATTAGAAAGCAAAATTTACTAATTTCCCCATCACTTTTAATTACATCTTACTAAAAACAAAATAAATAATTGTGTCACTCACATGGTATTAAAGTAGAAGATTAAATATAATAAAGTTTAAAAAAATTTATCCTTATTTTAGTGTTATAATAAGCATCTTGCTATTGGAATGTGTGTACTAGTGTCTTTCGTGGGTACAAACAGTAATCTTGAGCTTATGTCAGTTTCGTCCTATTTCGAGGGACCTGAGTGACTAGCTGTCTCCAGTTCTGAGTCCATGCCATGCTGTATTTCAATAGTTTTAAAAAAGTTTGAATATCACAATACATTTAATTACCCTTTTGCGGCTAAGTTATCACAATCCTTCTGGAAAAAATTCTACAAATGTACAATGAGTCTTTCAGGCTACGTTGAGTAGTCCACAAGGTGAGAATATTGGAGCAGAAAGGCAAGTATTCATCAGTTCAGTCACTTCTACTTGTTTGCGACCTAGGGTAGGAATTAAAATTACTAACGGTGTGACATAACAGGCTTAATGGCCTTGTCCTGCTCTGTAACCATTTTATGATTCTATATGCACAAACCACTGAAATTGCTGTCAGTTTCGGATGAGTAATGCCGATGATGCTGACAGTTTCGTTATCATGACTGACACTAATTCCAAACAATTGATGCAACTGATGCCCAGAGAGTCTGAGGCCCCCATTGTAAAATTGGCCCCTATATGTGTAAGGCTTTAATCAGAAATAGGGTGGCAGATTCAGTTTCTTTCCCCACCCCTGTATTGTGCACCGCTTGAAGGGAGTTTGGAATCAGGGCTATAGTGTGCTAGCCCTGTCAGTGACCTGACTTCCTTGAGTAAAGTTCCTTGACTAACCAACGATAACTTATATTGTAGGGGTGCTTCCACTCATCAGCCAGACCTAACAGCGATATAACGCAGCTGAGAGAGCACTATACCCTCCTGTCTTACCTTAAGAGATGTTTTGCAGCATCAAAGGTACTGCAGTGGTAGTGTTAAGTGAAAATGACTTGCCCGTGGTAGTGTGAACTACCACTACAGGGCACCTTGCTCTGGCTCACATTTGGCCAAGTTCTCCAGGACAGATCATTGCAGAGAGGTCTTTAGATTTGATTTGCCTCTATCTTTCTAAGTAAGTTCCAATTTTTAAATATTCTCTAGAAATTTGCCTTCTTCACTAACACCTTTTCTCAGTGGTGAGCTGATTATCGAAAATATCACTGAAGCATTCCCTTCCCATCATAACCCAATCCAAAAGTAATTTCCTTTGGTGGACTTCCACTAACTGCTCTTTGGAATGTTATTAGCATCCTTTAAATAGGCAGTTGTCCTTAAGGGGGAATGGAGGAGGAAAATGGAATGTTGCTGCATCACCAAGGCAGCCATTTTGCTTCAGAAACAACATTATTCACTGCTGAGCCTCAGGCCAGGATTTCTTCAGGGCACCGAGCCCACAGTCTGAAAGGGGTAGAGATTGGTGTGTGTCACCTTCATTACGTGTTTAAATACCAGGCACAACAAGTTAGGGCAGCCCTGTGCCCAATCTGTACAGGTGTTAGACCCACTGCTAAATTAGAGAAATCCATTCCTAGGAGAGAGGGCCCCATTCCCAACTCCGATACGGTAGGGTTTGCATTGCATCTCACTCCAGGCCTCCTCCCTCCTGGAGAGCTGGCAAGGCAGCTGGTCCTGAATTGTGTCTCGCTGTCGGGGGAGCTGCCTGAGGAGGTGTGGTCATCACCGGCAACTCACCCCGAGGAGTGTTTTCTATCCGAGTTCAGGGCCTATGCTGGTCATGCAGCACCAATTCTGGACTCAGTGTCGTGTAAGTCACATTCATTAGTGGTTTCTCTTCCCAAATAAAAAAAAAGAAAAGAAAGAAACTTTACTTATTAGTCACAATGCAATGCAGTTACTGTGAAACTACCCAAGTTGCCACACTCCAGTGCCTGTTCGGGTAGACCGAAGGAGAATTTAGCACGGCCAATCCACCTAAATCTGCACATTTTTTGGACTGTGGGAGGAAACCTGAGCATCCAGAGGAAATGCATGTAAACATGGGGAGAATGTGCAAAAGACAATGAACCCGGGTCCTGGGCACTGTCCCCGCCTCCATCCTTGGGAACAGTGGCTGTTACTGGTATTCACTCTCCTCATTACTGTTTAGTATTCCAGTCATCAGCAGGGATTTGATCAGCGACTGGCTGTTCAAATATTTTGGTTGTACAAGGCCTTGTTTCATCATTGTTGCAGAATAAATGAATTCAACTGCGTCTCTATTAAATACGCATCACCTTCAGCGGCTGAAACTAGGCACAGCAGCAGCGCGGGAAAGCAGCATTACTTTGTCACCCTGCTTGCACGGATATCAGTGTTAAACCGAAGGAATGTGCTCTGTTTTGACTTTGTGGTGGTCAAGGCTGTGTGGCAGTGATAACATGAGAAGCCCTGTGGTAATTCATCTATCTCCCAGAAGGGAAGCGGTATTGCTTTCAACATACATGCAGAAATGTTGATAAACAAGCCAACTGGATGGTGCCAGCATCCCAATGATATAAGTTTGAATCTGCAACATAAACACAAGTCATCCATAAATCATGCACAGTCCATGGACCTGCTTAATTTTTTAATTTAATAGTAAATATTATATCATCATTTCAAGATGTACACTGATATCTCCAAATAATAATGAGTGTAAATGATCAGTGTAGAGAGTATTCAAGGGAATTATATCTGAACAGCCAACTTAGGTTGGCACGGCAGCACAGTGGTTAACATTGCTGCCTCACAGCGCCAAGGACCCAGGTTCGATTCCTGACTAGGGTGGCTGTCTGTGTAGAGTTTGCACATTTTTCCCGTATCTGCATGGGTTTCCTCTGGCTGCTCTGGTTTCCACACACAGTCCAAAGATGTGTGGGTTAGGTTGATTGGACATGCTAAATTGCCCCTTAGTGTCAGGGGGACGAGGAGGGTAAATGCATGGGGATAGGGCGTGGGTGGGATTGTGGTTGGTGTAAACTCGATGGGCCGAATGGTTTCCTTCTGCACTGTATGATTCTATGAATTGTTTAGTATATCATCACCCTTGAGTCTCTCATTTTGCTTATGTATTTCCATTTTCACTGCCTATCTTTACTGGCCTTCAGTCCCTTCTCAACATTTCTTACATCCAATTTATGTAACATCATATGTATGGTGAGTAAACTGTACGTAATAAGAGAGCAACACTCCACATGTTTGAAAGGAAACCAATGATTGCCACACAAAGGTTAAATTCCCCCAATTTTCATTCTTGTTCAACCTGTCAAAATGAAGATGGGTTGCCAGTGAAAAAATAACTCAAGTTCCTTTATAAACGTTAGTGAATGTGAAATTAAAAGACATAATAAACTCAAGTGTCTATCCAGATGAAGTACTGGAAAATATTATCCACTCAAGCACCAAAGAAGAATAAGTGTTGTGTGTTTGACAAATCCTCAGAGGCAGAAGTCCCTTCACCAAAATCCCTTTATTTACAAATCTGATAACAGCATACAGAGTGCTTTCAGTCAATGATCTACACTAGGAGTTCCAGAGGAACTGACACGCCTGGTTAGGTACAAAGCAAGAGGCTTCCTAATTGACCCATTAATCAGGGCATTCATATTCTAATAGGCCAGTCTCAATCGTCTGATTAAAGTCATTACAGTACGTTTTCAAGTTTAGGGCCAGGATTTGATACAATTGACCTTATATTTAGGCCATTACTGACCATTACTCCCTTCTCTCATTCTCTTAGCGTCAGGAAATGTAAAATTGATGTGTAACATATTCTGAAAATCAAACATCTGGACATTGCTGATGTGTGGGATTAGCATCTAACCGTTGAATGTCTGAACATTGCTTAGTCAGTGAGAAGCGGGGTGACAAGACATAACAGCAGCCTGTTTCTCATTATGGGCTTGGGGAAAGTCTATGACTTCACCTTTCTTTGATTATTTGATGATCTTACACACGAACAAATGATTCATTTCTCTGTGTGAAACAATCTTTGTTGTTCATGTGGATTACCATATGGTGGATTACCACCATTCCTAATGAGAACAATCTGCAGTGATGACGGAGCCCAGCACAAAAGACAAGGCTGATGCACTTGCAACATCTACAGTCAGAAGGGCCAAATGATGATCCACCTTAGTGTCCTCCTGAAGAGGTTACGCTGGTCTCCAATGAAATTGATCCAGTGCATGTGATATCAAGAAACTGCTGAAGGCAGTGGATAGAGCATAGCTGATTGCTCCTGACCATGTCTCAGAAGTAAAGTTTTAAAGTTTATTTATTATTGTCGTAAGTAGGCTTACATTTACACTGCAATGAAGCTATTGTGAAATTCCCCTAGATGCCACATACTGGTTCGGTACACCGAGGGAAAATTTAGCACGGCCAATAGATCCAACCAGTACATCTTTCAGACTGTGGGAGGAAACCAGAGCACCCAAAGGAAACCCAAGCAGACATTGGGAGAATGTGCAGATTCCGCAGAGACAGTGACCCCAACTGGGAATCAAATCCAGGTCCCTGGCACTGTGAGGCAGCAATGCTAACCACTGTGCCACTGTAGGACTGAAGATTTGTGCTCTAGGTATAACTATCCCCTAGCCAAGCTGTCCCATACAGCTATAACGCTGGCATCTAGCCAGCAGTGTGGAACATCACCGAAGGTGCATCCTGTGCACGAAAAGCAGGACAAATCCAATCCAGAAAATTACCACCCATTAGTTTCCCCTTGAACATCAACAAAGGGATGCAAGGAGCTGTCAACATGTTACCAAGCATCAATTGACACAGTCCACACTTCCTGCTCCCTCAGAAAAGCAGCCAGCATAATTAAGAACCCCATGCACCCCAGACTCACTCTCTTCCACCTTCTTCTGTTGGGAAGAAAGATACTAAAGTCTAAGGACACGTACCAACTGACTCAAGAACAGCTTTTTCCCTGCTGCCATCACACTTTTGAATGCACCTACCTTGCATTAAGTTGATCTTTCTGTACACCCCAGCTATGACTGTAACACCACATTCTGCACACCCTCCTTTCCTTCCCTATGTACGGCATGCTATACCTATATAGCCCACAAGAAACAATACTTTTCACTGTATACTAAGACATGTGACAACAATAAATCAAATCAATTACACAGCAATGATGCTCAGTTTGGGTTCTATCAGGGCCACTCAGTTTCTGACCTCATTACGACCTTAATGGTTCATTCATAGACAAAAGAGTTGAACTCAAGAGGTGCGATGAGAATTATTGCCTTTGATATCAGGGTGGCATGTTGACTAGGTGTGGCACCAAGGAGCCCTAGCAAAATTTATGCCAATGGGAATTGGGGATGGGGGGTGGTGATGGTGGTGGTGGTGGTGATGGGGTGGGAGTGGGCACTCGTTATGCAAAGGAATGTTATGCAAAGAAAGATGAAGACCAATCATCTCAGTCCCAGTACTTTTCTGCAGGCGTTCCTCAGGATAGCATTCCAGACTCAGTTATTGTTAACTGTTTCATCAATAACCTTTCCTTCATGAGAAGGACAGAAGAGGGTTTGATGGCTGATGATTGCACAGTGTTCAATATGACTTGCAACTCCTCAGATTAAATGAAACAGTCCTTGTCCAAAGGCGGCAGAATGTGGACAAAATTGAAGCCAGGGCTGTATTATGACCACTGGACTTGATAAGATGTTTTAAACACTTTCAATATATTATAAAGAAAGTGCTTTTGAAGGAGGGTGGTTTTAAGTTGAACTGAACTCTGAGCAGCAATAGGCCTATGCACTCCGGTTGCCATGGGCATAGGGGCCTCGGTCAAAGACTACTAAAAAAGGCAGGGGGGAGCTTTAACATCTGGACATGAAGGAAGCAACAACTGGTGTGTTATATGCAGAATTTCAAACTCAGTGACATCCAGACTGAACATTTTTGGAGACGAAGGCCACAATCTATGCTGCTACGTCAAGCAGAAGAAAATAACTATTTTTGGGGTAACCGTCAAGTGGAGGGTTGGTGAGGGCAGAACCCATGTTTGAGGGTACAATGGTTGTGAAGTGTTAGGGACCATGGAATCACTGAAGACAACCTTTCAACAGGGACTCTATTCAATTAGGCCCCAAGGGGTGAGGAAAGGGGATTGTTTTTAAGAGGACAATGAAGATTTCACCCTGGTGAAACAGGGCTAAGAGATCCTGTTAGGGCCAATAGGAACTTTGGACTTTAACCCCAGACAACATTCTGCAGTATTATGTATAAATACAGTGTGGGTTTTTTAGTTGTGTTACCTTTCCTGTAGTTACCTATTAATGAATGCTTAGTCTATATTGATTTTAGTAAATTTGTTATTGTAAACGTCTTAAAATGTGAAATATTGTCAGGTGATCTTTGAATTGATCACTGGAATTCTCCTAGCTCACCTGCAGCTGGGATTCTCCAGTCCCGCTGCAGTGAATGGAGATTTGGCTGAGTGCCAAATTCTTATTCTCTGTAAAGTTATTGGCCTCTACACGGATTGTTACAGCTGATAAGTAACGTTCATAGCTGCAAGTGCCAGGCAGTAGAAAGCTCCAACAAGAGAGAATCTAACCATCTCCCCTTGCCTGATGTTCCCTCACATCAACAGTCTGGGGGTTACCATTGACCATAAACTGAACTGAACTAGTCGTATAAATGCTGTAGCTACAAGAGCAGTTCAGAGGCTAGGAATTCTACAATGAGTAACTCACCCACTGTCCACTATCTCCAGGATACACGTTAGGAATATGATGGAACACTCGCTACTTATTTGCATCAATTCAATACAATTCAAAGAACTCGCAAGAAGCTTAATATGTACCCAGTATAAAGACACTTCATCAACCTCCTTAAATATCCCCTCCCTCCTTCACAAAACAAGCTAAAACTCCTTTGACAGCAGCTTCCAAACCCGCAACAACCACCACTTAACAAGATAAAAGTAGATGACACATGGGAACACCACACCTACAGGTTTCCCTTCCAGTCAATCACCATCCTGACTTGGAACTACATCACTGTTCTTTCACTGTCGCTTCCAAATCTCTTCTGAACAGCACAGCCTCCAGATAGGCTGCAACATTTTAAGAAACTACCACTTTGGGCAACCAATCCGAGCCATGCCAACAACAATCACACTCCAAGAAAGAATGATAAAAAGCACATGTCTTTAGTTTGTACATGAAAACATTCCTTGCCCTGGTTTCATAAACAGGATTGTACCAAAGGAAAGTAGAGGGATTGTTGTTGATTCTCTTTCAGCTCTGACTGGTTCAGGACACTTCACATGGTCACGCTGCCACCTCCTTTAATGCACCCTGCAGCAGGCCCTTCTAGAAGGTGGGGGTTATTGATGTGTCTCTGTCTCTTTAAATCCTTTCAGTTGACCTTCAGGGCAGGATTTTCTGACCATGCTTGCCCCAAGGTGGGAAAATCCCACCTAAGGTCAACGGACCGGCTCTGATGAAGGGTCATCTATACTCGAAACATTGGTCCTATTCTCTCCCCACAGATGCTGTCAGACCTGCCGAGATTTTCCAGCAATTTCTGTTTTTGTCAACGGATCTTTGCATAGTCTGTGTCCCACCAGCTACAATTCCCGCGGTGGACGCATTGGTAAAATTCCGGTCTCAGTATCTCATCGGTAAACTTTAGTCAGCATTTTGCAGTGTTGTAATCCAGTTAATAGCTGCTTGTGTGTTCGCTACGTCAGGGGCGGGAAGTAGGGGAATTAACTCTCTTTTTGTTCACACAGGAACGTGTAACATGTAACTGAGTTGTAAACGATCAAGGGAATTTACTTGCATAGTACTGTATTATGCTCATAGTTAAACTTTGCCCAAGTTTACGCTCACTTATCGAACCCTGCTCCAGAATGCCACTCAGATCATTATAGTGTTGCCACCTTCTCAGGGTATAACTACAGTCAAATTTCCTTTCATTGTGCTGAATCAAAGAAAAACTAAGCCCAGAATAATTTTCAGTGCCTCAGGAAATCAAATTATTTTTCTCGTGTTATTGTGATTGTTTGGGTGTTCTTAAATATTTATCTTCACAAAGATCCATTCTGTAATTTTTGTTTTTTTTTATGCATTTTCATTCCATCAATGTCGGGCGAATGGGCCAAACTGAGGCAAATATATTTTAATACAAATAAGTGTGAAGTATTTCATTTTGGATCAATAAAAGACAGATCAGGGTAGTTTTTAGAAGGCACAAAGTTAAATTCAGTGGATGTCCAATAAAGATTTGAGGGTTCAGGTGCACAGCTCCTCAAAATGCCACAAACAGATGCAGAAAATAGCCAAGACAGCCAATGGAATATTGGCTTTCATATCTGAAGGGCTGGAGTATAGGGATGCAGATGCTATGCTGCAGTTGTACTTAACCCTAGTTAGATCCCAGTTAGAACATTGTGAGCAGGTATGGCACCACACCTTTGGAAGGATGTTTCGGCCTTGGAGGGAGTTCAACACAGGTTTATAAGAATGACACCTGAACTTCGGGGGTTAAGTTACGAGGAGAGGTTAGACAAATTAGGCCTTTATTCTCTCAAATTCAGAAGATTGTGGGGTGATCTGTTAGAAGTCTGCAAAATACTTACAGGGGAGGACAGGGTGGTTAAGGGTAAATTTGACCATAATCTAAAGATTAGGGCCCAGCCATTCAGGAGAGATGTTAGAAAACACTTCTACACACAAAGAGTGGTAGGGGTTTGGAACCCTCTTCCTCAAACAGTGCTGAGTGTTGGTTCAACTGTTAGATTTAAGTTTGAGATAGATACATTTTTATTGAGTAGGGGTACCAAGGGATATGGGCAGGTACATGGAGTTAGGCCACAGATCAGCCATGATCTTATTGAATGGCAGAGTGGGCTCGAAGGGTTGAATGTCAACTCCTCTCCCTATGTTCCTATATCATATGAAACAATGAACTCCTTCCATGATTCCAATGATCTCAATCCTGCACCCAATATGTATGAATAGTAGGGTTGTGCAAATATATGGGACATTTTTAGCCCCAACCAACTGTCCATGATTAGGGGAGAGGGGCATGGGGGGAGAAGGGGTAAAGTTGCAAAAATTTGAAATCTGGCCCTAATCTGCTGCTGTTATTTAAATATATTCATGTTGCTGTTAAATTTTAAGTATTAAATTTTTGCTGAATTTTCTATTCAATGGCTGTGGATTGAGTTTCTCAGAGCTTAGCAATAACCCAAGGAACGTACGAAGGCAATAATGGTTGATTCCAGCAGCACACTGTCTTTCTAGCACTGCTTATGGGCCAAGAGAAATGAAACAGCTTCCCCAGAATTCTGAACCAGAAATTTGAAACTCTGCTAACCCTTACTCCCTCCTCTGAGCTCCCTGGTTGTAGCCAAAAACCGCACCGACCTCCTCAGAAGACAAACACGGGACACGATGGACAGAGTACCCTTTGTCGTCCAGTACTTCCCCGGAGCGGAGAAGCTACGACATCTTCTCTGGAGTCTTCAACATATCATTGATGAAGATGAACATCTCGCCAGGGCCATCCCCACACCCCCACTTCTTGCCTTCAAACAACTGCACAGCCTCAAACAGACCATTGTCTGCAGCAAAATACCCAGCCTTCAGGAGAACAGTGACCACAACACCACACAACCCTGCCACAGCAACCTCTGCAAGACATGCCGGATCATCGACATGGATGACATCATCACAGGTGAGAATACCATCCACCAGGTACACGGCACATACTCTTGCAACTCGGCCAATGTTGTCTATTTAATACGCTGCAGGAAAGGATGTCCCGAAGCATGGTACATTGGGGAGGCCATGCAGACAGTACGACAACGGATGAATGAACATCGCTCGACAATCACCAGGCAAGACTATTCCCTTTCTGTTGGTGAACACTGCGGTGGTTACGGACATTTGGCCTCAGACCTTCGGGTAAGCGTTCTCCAAGGTGGCCTTCACGACACACGACAGCGCAGTGTCGCTGAGCAGAGACTGATAGCCAAGTTCCGCACACACGAGGACGGTCTCAACAGGGATCTTGGGTTCATGTCACACTCTCTGTAACCCCCACGACTTGCCTGGGTTTGCAAAATCTCACTTACTGTACTGTCTGGAGACAATACACATCTCTTTAAACCTGTGCTTAATGCTCTCTCCACTCACATTGTCGGCATCTTTAAGACTTGAATAGCAGGTTAGTTTTAAAGACTCGCATTCTAATCAGTAATCTGTAAACCGTATGTGCTGTTATATGCTGTGTCTGAGGCCAGAACGCTCCATTCACCTGACGAAGGGCAAACCCCGAAAGCTTGTGATTTTGCTATCAAATAAATTGGTTGGACTTAAACCTGGTGTTGTGAGACTTCTTACTTTGTTTACCCCAGTCCAACGCTGGCATCTCCACATCATAGCCAAATGCCACGGACCCCTCCTACCAAATGCCAACCAGCCCCTCAAACTGAAACAGGGACAAATGTTTTGAATGTTAAATTCGCCAGGATTTTCTGTGTCACCATCTTTGTATGGGTTTCATGATGTGGAGATGGCAGCGTTGAACTGGGGTAAACACAGTAAGAAGTCTCACAACACCAGGTTAGAGTCCAACAGGTTTATTTGTAGCAAACACCACTAGCTTTCGGAACTGGCTGTTCCTCCACCAGATGGGTGGGAGTTCTGATCACAAACTGGGCATCCAAAGACACAGACTCAATTTATATAAAGAATGTTTGGAAGACTTACATTCCAATCATTATTCATGTAAATTGAGTTTGTGTCTTTGTATGCCCTGTTTGTGACCAGAACTCCCACCCAGCTGCTGAGGGAACAGCCAGTTCCGAAAGCTAGTGGTGTTTGCCACAAATAAACCTGTTGGACTTTAACCTGGTGTTGTGAGACTTCTTACTTTGTATGGGTTTGCCAGCTGTTACAACTCCACGCTCCCAGAACACTCACAGCTCCCTGTAAACATCGGGATTAGGGTACGGGCTTTGCACTTGGCACAGGGACCCAGGAGTTGGCGCTGATTCCCGCTTGTTTATGCCATTTTTACTTTCTTGTGTTCATTTGCAAGCTTGGCAGGAAAATCAAGATATAAATAATTATGGCAGGACTTGCGTAACCTCAGGAGTAACATTGCAATTACACTCCCATGGAAGCTTCCAAGGCCTGTGCTCTTTGAACTGTTGAATTGGCTGCTAATTGCAGTTTAAAGTCTTTGTTAAGGTGATTGATTCTTCTGCTTCTTTGGCTATTTTCTAGACCAGGCATTAAACCGGAGGCCCTGGTAGATCTTCAGACATATTTTAGAAACTACCACTCACAAATCCTCAGTGAAGCCAACAATGAATCAAATGCAGTGGCTAATACTGCCTCAAAAATCTTACTTTTATTTGATTACTGGTTATTTTGCAATAAATTCCCCTGATCTTTTTTTGTGTTCTGTGCCTCAAGAACGAGTAGATCAATTTCACAAAATATGTGCCCCCATTGCCGTTGCCTTTGGCAAACCCCCTGCGGTTACGCCATCTCACAGCACATTAAGCAAAGTTTAAAATAAATAATGAACATTAGAAGTTGAGAAACAAAGAAACCAAATACATTATTAGACAGAAAAGACATAACTCTTGCAATCCATGACTGAATCTGTTGCGGTTCCAGCTCAGTACAATTATTCTCCCACAAAAGTATCAAGTTCCACATTCCAGAGCCATGAACAATCTGTGAGTAGAGAAACAAGGCATCCAACAAGGAATAGCGTCTTCCCATTTACAAAATAAAAATGGTAAGTCATCATTTGTTGCCAGTGGCAGAGTGGCCAGGGTTCGCTTTGGGTCACTGTCTGTGTGGAGTTTGCATATTCCCTCTGTGTCTGCGCGGGTTTCCTCCAGGTGCTCCAGTTTCCTCCCATGCGCCAAAGGTGTGTGGGTTAAGTTGATTGGCCATGCAAAATTGCCCCTTAGTGTCAGGGGTTTGCAGGGTAAGTAAGTGGGGTTATGGGGGTAGGGCCTGAGTGGGATTGTGGCTGGTGCAGACTCGATGAGCCAAATGGCCTCCTTTTGCACTGTAGGGATTCTATAGATCATTCGTTGCTGGTGGCACAGTGGTTAGCATTGCTGCCTCACAGGTTCGGTCCCAGCTTGGTTCACTGCCTGTGTGGAGTCTGCACGTTCTCTCCGTGTCTGTGTGGGTTTCCTCCCACACTCTGAAAGACTTGTTGGTGAGGTGCATTGGCCATACTAAATTCTCCCTCAGTGTACCTGAACAGGCGCTGCTGTGTGGCGACTGGGGGATATTTGCAATAACTTCATTGCAGTGTTAATGTAAGCCCACTTAGAGACACTAATAATAAATAGACTTTAAACTTTAAGAATAGCAGAGCAGATTTCAAACATGAGTCTCTGAAACAATTCCAAACTTCTTCAGAACATCAGTTGTCCTGAAGAATGTGACGGTAAAATGGATACAATGCACGATGAAGTGTCAGAAAACAGAATCAATTTTCACTCAATATGAAAAACTGCACTGATGCTTTAGGAGATGATTGGCTTTCTATGCACATTTTCAACACTGCCTGCAAGATCACAATTGGTTGTTGACCCAGGAGCACTTGACAATATCATTGGAAAGTGAGACACAAAGCACTATTTTACTTTTCAAATTGTTAGGCCTCATCTTCCCTAGGGTTCACTTTTTCAAAGGAGGAAAACATTCAAAAGGTCAAATTTTAACAATATTTAGTAAAACAGAGGTTGCTGCAAGTAACGTGTATGCCCCGAGTGGATTCAAGAGTCTACTCAGAATTGCGACTATTTATTTTAATGCTACAAGTTTATTTATTAGCCTCACGTGTAGGCTTACATTAACACTGCGGTGAAGTTACTGTGAAGATTCCCTAGTCACCACACTCTGGTGCCTGTTCGGGTAACTGAGGGAGAATTTAGCATCGGCTAATGCACCTAAGCAGAATGTCTTTCAGATTGCGGGAGGAAATCCAGGAGCAGACACGGAGAGAACATGCAGACTTTGCACAGACAGTGGCCCAGGCCGGGAGCTGAGCCCGAGTCCCTGGTGTGGTGAGACAGCAGTGCTGACCACTATTGAAATACATTTGGAGAGTTTTGTGGTTATATTTATATTAACCCGCAGAGTGTTCCCCCCCTCCAGCTTGTTGCCCCAGCCTGTGGCCACTTTCCCAGCCAGTGGGATGTGAGATAACATTATAGGAAAGACCTTTGATCTGACGAGCCCCTCCACCCAGCACAGCCTTGTGTTGGAAGTGACCTTTTCCTGTGAGACAATATACTTTGGAGTGAATATTCTGCGCTATTTCAGACTGCAGCACAGTGTTTGACCTTAAGTATAGTTTATCTGATCATAAAGTATTTAACCGACAGAGAGGCTTGTGAGCAACTTTGGGAGCTGTCTGTGTGGTAATTGTCAGATGCGCACAAGTAATTATAGTCACTGCAGCCTTCCTCAACTGCATCAATCCAGGTTCTTCTTTGCTGATCCTGTCATGGTACACATCAAACATATTCTGCTCCACCCTCTCATTTTCATCTGCAACTGCTTTCCGAATCTCCTGACTGCACTTTCCACTTGTGTTCGCTCCCACTGCGTTAAATAAGTGAAGGCACTGGTCACGCATTTTGGGACGGCAAGCAAAGTAAAGGGGATAAATAAATAAACAGGAGGGTATTGGATGGAGTTGTGGAATGAGAGACCTTGGAGTGCGCGTCTACAAGTTCCAGGTGGTGGCGGGGGATAACATGGTAAATAAGGCTTTCCTTTATTGCACAACAATGCAAGTGTAATGCTGGAACTGTATTGAAAGCAGGTTAGGGCGTAGCTGGAGTTTTGTGCATGGTTCTGGTCACCACATCCAAGGATGGACATAACCGCTCTTCAGAGGAGATTTACAAGAACGTCCTCAGGTTTGGAAAATTGCAGCAGTGAGGAAAGACTAGGTCGATTAGTGTTGTTTTCCTTAGAACAGAGAAGGTTGAGGTGTAGAAAATTATGAAGGGCCTGGAGAGAATAGTCAAGAAAGGCTTGTTTCCCCGAGCTGAGGGGTACCAGGTTTAATGTGATTGATAGAAGTATTAAAGGGGACATGAGGAAAAGCTTTTTCACCCAGAGGGTAGACAGTGTCTAGAATTCAGAGCCTGGACTGATGGTTGAATCAGTCACCCTCCATTCATTTAAAACCTACCTGGATGTGCACCCAATATGCTGTAACCTGTGAGGCTACAGACTAGGTGCTGAAAGAAGGGATTAGAACCTATGGCTAGTTTTTTCTTTCAGCCAGTGCAGACATAATAGGCTGAATGGCCTCTTCCTGTGCCATAGCGTTTCTATGGCTTCGTAATTCTATTATGAGCCCAAAGAGTTGCTGAGATTCTCATCTATGGTTAAATTAAAATTAAAAGAAAAATAATGTCCCCCCCGATTTTTCTTTGGGGGTTGGGTGGGGGGGTCAAAGCTCCAACATTGACCTAGAACCTGCCAGTGGGAACAACCTCAGCAGTCTCTTGCTCCTCACCTAATTGACCATATCGGGGAACTCAGGGCTCTATAATGAGGCGAACACAGCCCAGGTAAGGGGGAATTGAACACTTCTAGGTTCTGGTCAACACCTGAGTCTTCCACTATTCACTCCTGCTAAATCTATTCTGTGATTACATCAGCCAGTCCGCACATCTCCTGGGATCCTTCTGTTCTGTATTTAATTAGGTCTGGAATTATTTAGGAGTCACGGAGGAGTTGGTTGCACCCTGTAGTGCATTACCAGTTGGCTCATAATTATTGCATCAATATATAGGGTGTTTTTGTTAATAGTTCACATTCAGGCCGGACAGAGTATGCAAATTCCTTGCTCCTGAATCCTCTGGGAAGCACTGAAATTATAAGGGGAGGCAGGTTTAACAGCAGTGTATATCTCTAACAGTCCTGCAGTCCTTAAGATCATTGAATCCCTTCCCATGCAGGAGGAGGCTATCTGGGCTATCGGGTGTGCAGCAACTTTCCGACCGAACAACTTACCCAGGCCCTTCTGACAGCAGAAGGTTGCTGGATATATTGATAGCAAAGCATTAGCCATTTATTTCAAAGCATTTGCAGTAATACACTTCCTCCTGTCGCTTCTGAGAGCTAACCATCCCTACGTACATTGTTGAGATTGTCACCAATGTGTTGCTCATGTGCACCAAGACCCTGAAGCACACGTTCAAATTAAGAGTGGTCCTGATACAATCATTTTATGTGACTGATTTTTGCAGTCTGGGTATTTGGAACCAAATCTCAGCACCCTCCAGGGCCAATGTTGAGGTCCATACCCAAGGACACTTTATACACGAAGCTTTACACCAAAAATATTTGCTAGCCACAGCACTCATCTGCAGAGCAAGAGAAGGTATTTGCAATAACCCCCATGATCTGCAATGGGGAATCACCAATTGACCTCCCACTTGGGCTCTCTGAGGACTGGTAATTAGTCCACCAGGTATACCGAGCACTATGTAAGAAAGACCCTGAGTGGGTCCATGAACCCTTTAGTCCCAGTTGGGACCTTTGCTTTCACACATGTTTGTGGTTATTGTTTATTTTCATTTGTGCAATAAAAGCAGTTCCTTATTCTAGTAGACACTGAAGAATGTATATATTCCTACCTGCGCAGGGAGAAAGACCCTTCCCATTACAGGTTGTGCTATACTCATGTGCCTCTACTTGACATAGTTACTCCTACACTGCTTCAGACGTTAAGCTATATTAAATTATTGTACAATTAGAATGTGTCAACCTGTTAATCTGTGTTGAGAATGTACACCAGCACAAATTCAGTCCTTTGGGAAAATCTTTGAACACTTTGAATCAGAGCCATTAATTATTGAAAGCTATTCATTGTTCCAAATTTTAGACTTGCATAGAACATTACTTCTAGTTTAGTGTTGGTTCCTCTCCCCAAGTCCTTTACAATCAGTTTATTTTTATTATCCAAATATAGAATACATGACCTGGGGATCACAAGAATGAAGCTGTTGCTAAGAAACCAAGACACTACAGAGCTGTAAATCTGAAAGGAAAACAGAAAATGCTGAGTTTATATAGCTTTTCTTCTTTTTTATAATGAAATCATTGTTTTATGTCAGGTAAGCTGTGAAATCCTCATTTCTATTTCGCATGTACGTTTTTCTGACCTTCTAAAAGTTGGATGGATAACCAGATCAATTGTAAATTTGTAATTGGCGAACGATGCAGATACCACCGCAATTCAGTTGGAACCTTTTATCTTTTATAAATCTACGTAAACTCAGCCCTCAATGTCACTCTTGTAAAACTGTATTTACTGAAGTGGCTAGCTCCATACATAGGAAAGATAGTTCCTCCTCCTCCACCTGTGGCTTGCTCAACTCTTAAATCTCTGTAGGCTGCTTGGAGCTGATGTTTATGGGGAGAAGTGAAAGGTGCGGGGCAGACCATAAGCAGTTGAAGAATCAGCGACGTGGAGGTACTGCCAATTATGATGGCAGGGCCTCAGTTGATCCATATTCTCCGGTCGCCTGCTTAGTAATAAGGAAAGATTGACAACTTAACAGACAGGCTTAAACAAGTGGCACCAGGCCAGAGCCAGGAATCGATCAGGTCCCAGCTCTGATGAGGCGTCATTTAGACTCGAAAGGTTGGCTCTACTCTCTCTCCACAGATGCTGTCAGACCTGCTGAAATTTTCCTGCATTTTGCTGACTTTGAGACAGGCCCTCATGTTTAGTGGGGTATGGAGCTCGATTATTCGGATATGATAGGGAGGCTGGATAGGGAATTCTCTTCCTCACTCAGAGACCGTCTACACTCAAGTTTGTGACCAGAATTAGAACTATATGATCAGGATTTTCCAGTTAGTCCTGCCCACGGCAGGAATCGTCAGGGGAAGGATTGGAAAATTTGATGAGTCAGCAAAAGGTCTGTTGATGTCAGGTGGAAATTTCTGGTTCTGGTGGTGGACAGGACTAAGGGGGTGTTAGTGGTGGACATCCCTTGTCTACATCAATGGGGACAAAGTAGAAGAGGTTGAGAGCTTCAGGCTTTTAGGTGTCCATCTTATCAACAACCTGTCCTGGTCTGCCCACGCCAACACTATAGTTAAAAAAGCCCACCAACGCTTCTACTTTCTCATAAAACTAAAGAAATTTGGCATGTCAGCTACGACTCTCACCAACTTTTACAGATGCACCATAAAAACCATTCTTTCTAGTTGTATCACAGCTTGGTATGGCTCCTGCTCTGCCCAAGAATGCAAGACACTACAAAGAGTCTTGATCAAAGCCCAGTCCATCACTCAAACCAGCCTCTCATCCATTGACTCTGCCTACACTTCTCGCAGCCTCGTCAAAGCAACCAACATAATTAAGGACACCATGCACCCTGGACATCTCTCTTCCACCTTCTTCTGTCAGGAAAAAGGTAGAAAAGTTTGAGGTCATGTACCAACCCACTCAAGAACAGGTTCTTCCCTGCTGCCATCAGACTTTTGAATGGTCTTAACAAGCATTAAGTTGATCCTTCTCTACACCCTAGCTACGATTGTGAGAGGCACGATAGCACAGTGGTTAGCACTGCTGCTTCACAGCTCCAGGGACTTGGGTTTGATACCTGGCTTAGGTCGCTGTCTGTGTGGAGTATGCACATTCTCCTCGTGTCTGCATGGGTTTCCTCCCACAGTCCAAAGATGTGCGGGTTAGGTTGATTGGCCATGCTAAAATTGCCCATAGTGCCCTGAAATGCATAGGTTAGAGGGATTAGTGGGTAAAGATGTAGCGGTATGGGGATAGGGCCTGGGTGGGATTGTGGTCAGTGCAGACTTGATGGGCTGAATGGCCTCTTTCTGTGCTGTAGGGATTCTATGACTGCATTCTGCAGCCTCTCATTTCCTTCTCTATGAATGGGATGCTTTGTCTGTATAACATGCGGGAAACAATACTTTTCACTGTATACTAACATATATGACAATAATAAGTCAAATCAAATCCAGGACTGGAAAATCCCAGCCTATGACTGGAACAGGATAACCAGCAAGACAGGTTTCTTCTGATAGGTCACAATCACTTTATTGAGTTCACCCTTAGAGATGGGTTATACTCAATGATCACAAGTTACAGTAGCACACGACGGGGTAAATCGTCCAGTCCCGTCCATCGCTGGAATTGCCACAGGCGAGACAGACAATTTGGCGGACCATTCCCAGGTTTTTCGTTCTCGGGTGGACATGACCGGAAAATTCCACCGAGCTATTAAATTACCCAATACTTTAATGTAATTTTCTAATGTAATTACATTACCCAGGACTTTGTCCTGTTGGAACGGCTAAACCCTCCTATTCCTAACTTAATATTTATAGTCACCTCTCGGTTTTCTCCCGAGGGTGTCTGTAGGTCCGTCAGACAGACTGGCCATGCATTGCTGTCTTTGATTGTCTACAGGATCAATATTGTACCCAGATTTCTGTTCATGTTTATACCATTTCTTGCTGCTGGATTGGCCATTTCCTTTCCAAATTTAGCAATGCTCCAAACCTTTAGCTCTGATTGGTAACTTATGTCCTTATTTTTGATACCTTTTTTTCCAAATCTTCTGCAAATGACACATCACTTATTTCCTGCTGATAACAATCTTTCAAACTTGCCCCCTATGTGATTTGCACACTACCTGAGCCCATCTCCATCCTTTGTCTGTTATTTTTAAGGCCATCAGGCCTTAATCCCTTCTCCTGTAGTAGTTACAATATGTTCATTGTGCCCTTAATTCTCGACTGGACTATGTGACTGTCCATTCGAACTTGTAACTTCAGCAGAGTCTCACGTAAGGAGTTAACCCACTTTTATCTTTCATCGGTCCTTCTTTAGGCCTCTGCACAGTATCACAGATCTTTGGCGACATCATTGGATTCAACCTGCTTATTTGAAACGTGATCCCACTCCTTCCTGCTCAAAAGAAGGAAAATGAGAATATGATGGGAAGGAGGTGGGGGTAAGAGACGCCCAGGCCTGTATTTTTGCTCCTGATTTAGGTGTGTAAATTTGGAAGAATTCTCAGCTTGGCACACCAGCTTCGGAAGAGACACCACGTGGGTGTCTGCTGGAATCGTCCCCACTGCCTGTGGAAGAGGTACAGAGGCAGCCACAGGGGTCGCTGAGTGATAAAGGCGGATTGTTTAAAATGCCCAACTCTAATAAAAGTCCATCATTTTAAAGTTTAGCTATTAGTGTCACAAGTAGGCTTGCATTAACTCTGCAATGAAGTTACTGGGAAAATCACCTCGCCACCACACTCCGGTGCCTGTTTGGTAGAATTTTGCATGGCCAATTCATCTAACCACGTCTTTCAGACTGTGGGAGGAAAGTGGAGCACCCGGAGGAAATCCATGCAGACACGAGAAAAACATATACAGACTCCGCGCAGACAGTGACACAAGCCAGGGATCAAACACAAGTCCCTGGCGCTGTGAGGCAGCAATGCGAACCACTGTACACTGTGCCGTCCTCTATCTCAAATCTCTCATTGCTTCACCGCTTTTCAAGTCCCACTCTTGCAGCTTCAATGCCTGTTACTCATCCCTATACCCTTCATACCAATACATGACACTCACTCATCCTCATGGCTCTTGACAGCCCTTATGCCAATTTAGTGTCAATTTATGCCATCTCTAGACCCCCCCTTTCACCACCCTTTGCCCTTACACCCTCCATGCCAACTGACATAGTATCCACATTTGCAGACCTCAGGGACCATGTTGAGATGGAATAAAATACAGTTTCAAATATTTATTATAGACTTTATTATAAACTTTCATTGATAAAAGCTCACTCAATACATTTGAGTCTCTGAGTAATTAATCCCTTTTTGAATAAAGCAAACATTTATATTCATGGCCCCACATTTATGACGGCTAAACCTGCAATAACCTCTAGGAGTTGCCAGTCAAATTGTGAACTTACAGGCCTGTAACCGTAATAATGATAGGTTGTGGAATAATTCAAGCAGCAATAATGATAACCCTCAGGCTTATGTCAGAAAACAGCTATTGAAATTGAAAGATACAGCAGAGTGCTTTTTCTTCAAAATTTAATGAACGGGAATTTAAATAACTTGACAGCTTGATAGTTCCATGGACTTTGATGTTCATTCATGTCCTCCCTTAAAAATTGCGAAGCCACACATTGCAGGAAACAGAGTTTGCTCCAGCAAAAATGGGGTGTGCTTGAACTCTGCATTGAGTTCAAATTGTCCTTCTAGGTTATGTTTTCTGTATGAATGAACTGTGTCTTGTCCCACTTTGCCCTACCGGTGAAATAGGATCAGTTGGAAATAAAGATTGACTTCTGGATATGGTTTTTTTTAAAAAATTCATTCGTGGAACATGGGCATTGCTGTCTAGGCCAGCATTTATTGCCCGTCCCTCGTTGCCCTTGAGAAGGTGGTGGTGAGCTGCCTTCTTGAAATGCTGCCGTCCACATGCTGTGGGTTGACCCACAATGCTGCTAAGGAGGGCATTCCAGGTTTTTGAACAGCAACTGCGAGGGAATGGTGATTTATTCCTAAGTCAGAATTGTGAGTGACTTGGAGGGGAACTTACAGGTGGTGGTATTCCCATATATCTGCTGCCCTTGTCCTTTTAAATGGAAGTTTGAAAAATTTGGTGAATTGCCGCAGTGCTTCTTGTAGATGGTACACACTGCTGCTACTGAGCGTCGGTGGCGGAGACAGTGAACGTTTGTGGAGGTAATGTCAATTAAATGGGTTGCTTTGCCTTGGATGGTGTCAACTTCTTGAGTGTTATTGGAGCTGCACTCATCCAGGCAAGTGGGGAGTATTCCATCGCGCTCCAGATGGTGGATAGCCTTTTGGGAGTCAGGAGGTGAGTTACTCACTGCAGTATTCCTAGCCTCTGACCTGCTCTTGCAGCCACCGTGTTTATGTGGTCATTTTGTCTAAGGCACAGAGGGTGTGATTTTCCAGCCATGCTCGCACTAAAATCGGAAATCCTGCCCGAGTTCAGTGGACATTTCCGTGTTCCATCCCTGCCCATTACAATTCCCATGGCAGATGGAATGGGAAAATTCGCCCCAGAGTCTCCATGACTCTGCAAAAACCTAGTCAATCCCTTCATTTAGTTTCTACCATGTGGAGGTGGGATTAAATTTTTGACTTTTGCTTCAGTTTAATAGGAATTCGAACATCTTTGCATCACAGACCAGTAAGCTTTTTCTACATTCCCCAAAGCTGTAATAAAAGTGGATGGGCCCTCTATCCCTCACTGCCTCACTCACTCCCCAAACCTTATCCACACTACTTCATGCTCCTTTACCCACATGCCAAACCCTCCATACCAACCCATGAACCCATATGTCAAATTAATACCCATTTATACCAACTCTATACCTACCACCCACCCCATCGTTTGCCCTTACACTTACTTAAGTTTAACATAACTTTAAAGTTTATTTGTTAATGTCACAAGTAGGCTTACATTAGATTAACTCTGCAGTGAAGTTACTGTGGAAATCTCCTAGTTGCTACACACTGGTGCCAGTTCGGGTTCACTAAGAGAGAATTTAGCATCACCAATGCACCTGAAAAGCACATCTTTCAGACAATGGGAAGAAACTGGAGCACTCGGTGGAAACACACACGGACATGAGGAGAACATGCAAACTCCACTCTCCCTAAAGAGTCTGCTGAAGAACATGTCTGACAATTGAAAGTAGGTTGATAATGTATTCAAAAATATACTAGATTTTGTGAATTAAGAATATTTATTGGATAGGAAATGTTCATGAGAAACTTTACAGCTTTTCATCTGATTACTTTCCCAAGTAATTTCTATTTAATTTGATCAGCTGACAAACAAAGTAACTGTTGAAAATCGCCCAAAGTGATTAGTTAATATTAGTTAATGGTCTGGTTGACATCCACTGTCAACACTGATTATCTCTGGATCTAGTGCTGTTCTTTACTCTCAACCAAGTGCTGTGACCCAAGCCAGGAATTGAACCCGAGTCCCTGGCACTGAGAGGCAGCAGTGCTAACTGCTGTGCCATTGTGTTGACCCACTTGATTGTGTTACCTAAGGCTGGTCATTTAGTTGAAAGTAACAAATGTTATCAGGCAGGTCTCACTAATTATCTCACAGCACAGTCTGAAATTTGGTCTGTTAGTCTTTGACTGCTGTCTCACAGCGCCAGGGGCCTGTGTTCGATTCCCGGCTTGGTTCACTGCCTGTGCGGAGTCTGCACGTCCTCCCCGTGTCTGCGTGGGTTTCCACCGGGTTCTCCAGTTTCCTCCCACACTCCAAAAGACGTGCTGGTTAGGTGCATTGGCCATGCTAAATTCTCCCTCAGTGTACCCGAACAGGCACAGGAGTGTGGCGACTAGGGGATTTTCACAGTAAATTCATTGCAGCATTAAATGCTTGTGGCAGGAATAAATAAACTTTAAGCTTTAAAAGTAATGGTGGAACCCTACAGGAAAAAAAAGGGTTAAAATCTCTGGTGAGGGGTAACACGTCAACGGGTGGTGTGATAATCATCGATGTTCTCACAACTTCTCAAGCAAGTGTTGTTGATGCCAGAGCCCAACAAAGGCTGGTAAGCTATTAGATAGATTGCACAACACGCATTTGCAGTTTTCATATAATGAGGACTGGGATGGGGGCCACTTCTCTGTCATTAGACAGCACTTGGTTCAGAGTACAGAACAGCACTAGATCCAGAGATAATCAGTGCTGACAGTGGATGTCAACCAGACCAGTTACATTAACTAATCACTTTGGGCGATTTTCAGCAGTTACTTTGTTTGTCGGCTGATCAAATTAAATAGAAATTACTTGGGAAAGTAATCAGATGAAAAGTTGTAAAGTTTCTCATGAAGGTTTCCTATCCAATAAAATATTTTTAATTGATAAAGGCTAGCATATTTTGGAATACATTATCAACCTACTTTCAACTGTCAGACATGTTCTTCAGCGGACTCTTTAGGCAGAGTGGTTGGTCTCGATCACTGGTTGCTGAACCAATGAGAGCTCCATGTTGCCTCTTTTCAGGAAGGCACTCGGGCACTTGAGGCCAATGGTGAGCCTTCTCCAAGGGTCAACGTCCATCCACCTGGAGTCGCTGGCCAACCAGAGGCTGGCAACTCTATTGAATGGCAGTGCCAGTGGGTACTGCCAGTAGAACATCCGCTCGAGGCCCAGGCTAATGCTGGATCCCAGGCGAGAGGGGCATGATGGCTGGAGGTGGAGGAGGAGGAATCCAGAGCTGGAGTCACGGGGGCAGCAGCAAGGGTGGATGATTAACAGACTAAATATGTGGGGTTACGGGTATAGGATCTGACTGGAATGCTGCGTTGGAGCGTTGGTGCAGACTCGCTGGGCTGACTTGTCTCCTGCTATACTGAAGGGATTCAGAGATGATACCATTCAGTGAACCCCCTCCACCCCACACTCACTGTGCCCTCCCATTTACCCCTCCCCAACCCCCACTCCCCCAGGAACCCCCCCCCATTTCACAATGCCAGGTGCCTCAGTCAGTCTCTGAGGGCATTTGAATGAGGACCCCCTCCCCCGGGGCATCCCCAGCTGGTGCCACGTGCATGGTGAGCCTGCTGCCCCCTGCCGGGTTAATGGCTATGGTGGCAGGATGAAGCCCTTAAATCAGTATTAATTTTCCCACTTAAAGGCCTGATTTGACGGGGGGTGGGGGTGGGGGTGGGGGTGGGGGTGGGGGTGGCCTGAAATGTAGGAAAGCCATCCATGGCCCTTCCTGCCATGGACTTAATCGGGGTAGAGGTGGAAAGGTATCAAGGTTCTCATTTCCTAACCTCCTACCTGATTAAAATGCCCCCCCCCGGCACCCCCACATCAAACTTCCCGTGGGAAAGAGCATAACATTTTGCCATTAATAATTAGGTTTTCCCAACCATTCCTTTACATGGGGATGGGCTCGGTCCGAGTTATTGCACTTTTGCCTCTGAATCAGGCCAAGTTCTGAATTGCAAAACAAGCTGATACTTCACTGTAGGGTTTGGGGAGATTTCTACATTGCGGGAGACACGGGTGCGATCTTAATCGGCCATCCAAGTCATGCTGTGTCGCTGCTGTGGAGTCGGAGAATTCAGCGGCCAGCCAAATCTCCGTTCATTGCAGTGGGATGGGAAGATCCCGCCAGCATGACCAGTGGTAAGAATCTGACTGCGATACTTTTGTTTGAGATATTAGGGTGGATTTCCCTGACCGTTGTCCCTACAGAACACCCACTTCTCCAGGTGTAATCAGTGAGAAAAAATGGCCTGACATCTAGGCCTCTTTCACTTTTATATCCCTGTGTTTGATTATACCATCTTGCTGCTTTACAGGCCAAAGGTTGATAAGGCAGGAAGGACTGATTCCAGCCTCAAACCTCATATTGTTTTTCATCTCGTTGCTGAGAGCCGTAAAGAACAGCCAAAGCTCAAAAGTGTTTTGGCAAAATAAAGACAATAAGACCTCCCTGTGTCAGTGGAGGTAGGCTGTTAACCAGTCCTGTATATGGATCAATAAACACCTAGAGAAACTGGACGCCTGAAACAGCACCTGTCTCTCTAGCGCTAAGAATTATCTGGATTGGGGTTGACGTTTGCAGGTGGGGCCATAACCACACCATAGAAATGGTCTGGGACAGGAACTTCCAGCAATTGTTTTGGCTGTACGGGAGCCTCGGTAAATTTGCACCGGTCGGTGCAGAAGTTTTTGTGGCATCATTGGAAAAGAACAGAGATGTGTGCTGGTTTCTTGCTCAACATTTCTCTCAGTGAACTCAATTCGTAAGAGTAGATTTGATTAATTGGTTATACCACTGTGGGATCTTGCTGTGTTCAGAATGGCCAATGTGTGCTAACAGTGAGTATATTTTAGCTGGGTATATGACTTGGGAAGTTTCTCAGGAGTGAAGTGAGGCTGTACAAAAACAAGTTAACTCTTTATTCTAGATAACCAGAGATTAGATAGATGCCTACTGGGTGATTCTTTATGTTATGATTCTCTATCAGGGTTCTTAATGAAATTATTGGAACGTGGCTACGCTCTTGATGTGTTGTTGGATGTATATACTGTATTGAGACAGAACTACTGCCATGAATCATCGTGCTAATTTTAAGGTCTATTACAAAACTGTTCAGTGATATAAATAACGGCCTCATACTGCACTTGCCTATTCTCTGGATAGATATTTTTAATTTTGTGTCAGAAACTCTATCAGGTCTCAGGAATGAGGAATCAAATTGAATCCTTTATGCTCAGTGCAAACACTGGCTAATGTACTAACCTTTAGGAAAGTGACCCTTTCCCTTCCTTTCCCTCCCACCATTCAAAGCATGTGCACACACACACACACACACACACACACACACACACACACACACACACACACACACACACACACACATTCACACACTCACGTGCACACATGCACACATTTGCATGCAGGCATGTGCACTCCCATGCACACATGGATATGCATGCATGCACATACTTGTGCACACATGCATATACTCACCTACATGCATGCACATACTCACATACATGCATACTCACACTCATGCATGCCTGCACATACATGCATGCATACACATTCATCTGCATACATTCATACATGTACACTCACATGTATGCATGCACATACTCACACACACATTAATATATTCACACACACATGAGCATACTTAAATGTACTTACACACACATGCTAATTTTGGCACTGCATTAGGGCTATGCCTGAGGGAAAGGATGGAGGAACTGTAAAAAACATTTTGTCATGTGCTGCGCTAAACTTCGTTGTATGGGCATCATGCATTCAGTGGGAGGCTCGTCCTCCAGAGAGGAACAAGAGGAGAAGGAGGAAGGGCAGCTGGCCAGAGACAGAGAATTCCTGTGGTCTGCAGTATTGAGATCCTGCAGTAAAGAGACAGCAACAAACAGGCTGACAGAGGAGAAAGCCAATACCAGACTAGCTGGCACACTTAGAGCTTCAGTGCTTCTGAAGACTCTGACTGCAGGAAGACAGGCACAGCAATCCATAACACACTGGCTGCTGACACAACATCTGATTGTGTAGGTGGGCACCCGATGCTTGTGACCTTGAAGATCAGAGTGTCTTTGCATTTTTTAAGAACAGGATCCTTTAGGCCTCAGCTGGAGACCCACGGGGGATCTCTCAGCCGGCTGCACATCACTGCATTGAGGTGACTGGTGCCCTGTTCAGGCCCATGTATTAATTTATTTCAATTATTGCTGGAAGAGCCAGAGACTTCGGCAATTTTGCAGCTGTATGGAGTTAATAGACTGCACACATGTGGCTAATAAAAATGCCTTTAATAAACAGGAAAGTATATCATTTTCTTAATATGTGGCTGTCCCCTGCCTGCCAACTGTGCTGGAGATCCTTTTACCCAATGTTGTTGAAGAGAATACTGAGATACAGGCTAGACTAGACAGGATTGAGGTTCATTAGGAGATGTTAGCAATTCTGGAAAGTATGAAAATAGATAAGTCTCCTGGACCGGATAGGATTTATCCTAAGATTCTTTAGGAGGCTAGGGAGGAGATCACAGAGCCTTTGGCTTTGATCGTTAGGTCGTCATTATCTAAAGGAATAGTGCCGGAAGACTGGAGGATAGCAAACGTTGTCCCCTTGTTCAAGAAGGGGGGTAGAGACAACCCTGGTAATTATAGACCAGTGAGCCTTACTTCTGTGATGGGCAAAGTTTTGGAAAGGATTATAAATGATAGGATTTATAATCATCCAGAAAGAAATAATTTGATTAAGGATAGTCAATACGGTTTTGTGAAGAGTAGGTCGTGCCTCACAAACCTTATTGAGTTCTTTGAGAAGGTGACCAAAGAGGTGGATGAGGTTAAAGCAGTTGAAGTGGTATATATGGGTGTCAGTAAATGTTTGATAAGGTTCCCCATGGTAAGCTATTGCAGAAGATATATAGGCATGGGATTGAGGGTGATTTAGCGGTTTGGGTCAGAAATTGGCGAGCTGTAAGAAGACAGAGGGTGGTGGTTGATGGGAAATTGTGGATGACACTAAAATCGGTGGAGTTGTCTGCATTGCGGAAAGATGTTGCAGGTTATAGAGGGATGTAGATAAGCTGCAGAACTGGGCTGAAAGTTGGCAAATGGAGTTTAATGTGGAAAAGTGTGAAGTGATTCACTTTGGAAGGAGTAACAGGAATACAGAGTACTGGGCTAATGGTAAGTTACTTGGTAGTGTAGATGAACAGGGAGATCTTGGTGTCCATGTGCATAGATCCCTGAAAGTTGACAGTCAGGTCGGTAGAGTTGTTAAGGAGGAGTACGGTGTGTTAGCTTTTATTGGTAGAGGGATTGAGTTTAGGAGCCATGAGGTCATGTTGCAGCTGTACAAAACTCTGGTGCAGCCACACTTGGAGTATTGCGTACAGTTCTGATCGCTGCATTATAGGAAGGATGTGGAAGCATTGGAAAGGGTGCAGAGGAGATTTAGCAGGATGTTGCCTGCTATGGTGGGAAGGTCTTATGAGGAAAGGCTGAGAAACTTGAGGCTGTTTTCATTAGAAAGAAGAAGGTTAAGAGGTGACTTAATAGTGGCATATAAGATGATCAGAGAACTAGATGGGGTGGACAGTGAGAGCCTTTTTCCTTGGATGGAAATGGCTAGCACAAGGGGACATAGCTTTAAATTGAGGGGTGATAGATATAGGACAGATGTCAGAGGTAGATTCTTTACTCAGAGAGTAGTAAGGGTGTGGAATGCCCTGCCTGCAGCAGTAGTGGACTCGCCAACATTAAGGGCATTTAAATGGTCATTGGATAAACATATGGATGATATTGGAATAGTGTAGGTTAGATGGGCTTTAGATTGGTTCCACAGTTTGGCGCAACATTGAGGGCTGAAGGGCCTGTACTGCGCTGTAATGTTCTATGTTCTACGTCCCTTTGTCTGTGATGTCTTTGTCTTATGCCTTCTGGTTGCCTGAGGTTATGAGGCTCCTGGTGCAGTGGGAAGTCTTCTGCACAGTGACGGGACAAACACCTGCCACCACAGCACTTGGAAACATCTGTGTCAATGGCAGAGGAGTAAAGGAGTGGCGGAGGCAAACTGTAGTAGATTCAGGTAGTCCGGGAGGCTGGAATTGATTCGTGCCATGACTAATCTTTCGAAGAACTTCATAATGATGGATGTCAGAGCCACTAGCCAATAGTCATTAAGGAAAACTAAGCAGCGTGCCTTAGGTACCAGGATGATGGTTGTCTTCTTGAACCAGATAAGGACCTCAGATTGTTGTAAAGAGAGGTTGGAGATATCTGCGAATACCCTCGCCAGCTGATCCACACAGGATCTGAGTGCTTGTCCGGGTACCCCATCTGGGCCAGTTACTTTCCGTGGGTTGACCTTTGAGAAAGCTGCTCTGACATCTATAATACAGGTTCATCCAGGGTTTCCATGGTGGAGGGCATGGTCTCACTGATCTCTTGATCAAAACAGGCATAGAATACTTTGAGCTCATCAGGGAGGGGTGCATTGGAGCCAGCGATTTTACATGCCCTCATCTTGTAGCATGTTATGTCTTGCAGACCTTGCCTTAATCGGCAGGTCTGTGTGGCTAGCCTGGGACGGCATTGTCTTTTGGTATCTTTGATGGAGCTCCTTAGATTGTATCTGGCTTTCTTGTATAAGCCAGGGTCGCCTGACTTGAATGCCTCAGACCTGGACTTCAGCAAGCAGTGGATATCCCTGTTCATACATGGTTTTCGGTTGGGGAACACATGGATTTGTTTCTTTGGCACACAGCCTTCTGCACATTTACTAATGAAGTCGGTTACTGTTGTGGCATACTCTCATTCAGGCTGGTCACAGCATTTTAAAATATTGACCTGTCCACTGACTCCAAGCAGTCCTGTAGGACATCAGCCGATTCTTCAAATCAACATTGCACGACTTTCTTTGATGGATTCTCCCACTTCAGTTTTTGCTTGTAAGCCGGGAGCAGGAGCACAATCTTGTTATCTGATTTTCCAAAGCATGGGCGGGCAATAGAGCAGTTGGCATATTTGATATTTGTGTAGCAGTGGTCTAGGATGTTTAGATGGTGGAACAGGGGACGTGTTGGTGGTAACTTGTAATACTGGAGAGGGTGCATGGGAGATGCACCAGAATGTTGCCTGGGTTTGAGCATTTGAGCTATGAAGAGAGGCTGGATAGGCTTGGAGTGTTTTGTTTAGAACAGCGATGGCTGAGGGGGCGACATGGTTGAAGTGTCTGAGATTATGTAAGGTCTGGACAGGATGAATAGGAAGCAACAGTTCCTCACTTAGTTAAAGGGTCAATAACGAGGGGGCATAATTTTAAGATGAGGACATTTAGAGAAGATTTGAGGAAAAGAATTCTCAGATGGAGGTGGGAGTGTGGGATGCACTGTCTGGGAGGATAGTAGAGGCAGAAAACCTCACAACCTTAAAAAAATACGTGGATGAGTGCTGAAGTGTCATAACATTCAAGGCACGGTGGCACACGGTCAGCACAGCGCCAGGGATCGGGGTTCAATCTGTCTCGGGTCGCTGTCTGTGTGGAGTTTGCACATTTGCTGCGTGGGTTTCTTCCAGTTTCCTCAAACACTCCAAAGATGTGCGGGTTAGGTTGATTGGCCATGCTAAATTGCTCCTTCGTATCAAGGGGACGAGCAGGATAAATACGTGGAGTTATAGGGATAGGGTCTGAGTGGGATTGTTGTCTTGAAGGGCCGAATAGCCTCCTTCTGAACTGTAGGGATTCTCCGATTCTAAGGTTGGAAGGTGGGATTGCGTAAGTTTAGTGTAGTTTTATCGATGCCAAAGGGCTTCTTCTGTACTGTAAAACTTTAACTCTATGACTAACTGCGGCAGCGTGCAGTGCTTTGAGACGGTGATGTGAATGAGTGGACAATGTTAATATGATGTCACCACTGCTATTTCAAATCTGCACATCCCAATCCTCACACAGCTGAACGTGACAGAGTGAAGGACAATATTTCACCTGCAGTGTGCACAATCCCTTTCTGCCTGGGCTTCACATGAACACATTATTCATGAATGAATCCACACTTCAACTAGATCTTCTAAATCACCAGCAGTCCCACATTTCTTGCTTCTCTAGTCACGATCATCATGTTTTCCTCTTTCAGTCAACATAGAAATAAAAGCTACTAGGAAATGCTCATTTACATTCAACTTTAGAATTTCACTCATTAAATAATTCATTACAAATTAAATTAACCATGTTTTGTGTATTCCCTTACTGTCAGTCTCCCTTTTCCGAATGTTCCTCTGAGGTGTTTTCCCAGTGGCTACAGAATAAATGATGAAAGGCCATTGACCTTCAATCGAGGTAACTGCAGAGGTGACCCCAAAGTATGTTTTTGAATAACACTGGTACTGGAGGACCTGGGTGCAGACTCCACCATCTTCGTCCGAGTGGCAGCAATCTGCGATATGGGCTGACTGACTGACTGACTACAGCAAGGACGCTGGCAGGGCTGGATACATGAACGTGGTCATCCGGAGAAAGGTCAGCATATCCCTGCTCCCTGGAGTCACTGCAACTCTCCCAGGGTGGGACTTCAGCAATCATTGTTTGGAGATCAGTGAGGCTGCTACACCACGATGGGGACCACTTGAGTGGTAGGTTCCAGAACGACAATGACAAGAGTTTGCCAGGCAGGAGCCTGAAATTCCATGGAGCACCCAGGTCTTTGTGAAAGCAGTTTATGTTGCAATGGAAGCTGGGACATTGGCCATTCGATGCAGCACCATGCTGGGTGCTGAGATAAGTCACTATCTATTCCACGTTCTTAGCTTTTATTGGTAGAGGGATTGAGTTTAGGAGCCATGAGGTCATGTCGCAGCTGTACAAAACTCTGGTGTGGCCACAGTTGGAGTATTGCGTTCTGATCACTGCATTATAGGAAGGATGTGGAAACATTGGAAAGGGTGCAGAGGAGACTTACCAGGATGTTGCCTGGCATGGTGGGAAGGTCTTATGAGAAAAGACTGAGGGACTTAAGGCTGTTTTCGTTAGAGAAAAGAAGGTTAAGAGGTGATTTAAGAGAGGCATAAGATGATCAGAGGATTAGATAGAGTGGATAGTGTGAACCTTTTTCCTCGAATGGAAATGGCTAGCATGAGGGGACATAGCTTTAAATTGAGGGGTGATAGATATAGGACAGATGTCAGAGGTAGGTTCTTTACTCAGAAAGTAGTAAGGGTGTGGAATGCCCTGCCTGCGATAGTAGTGGACTCGCCAACAGTAAGGGCATTTAAATGATCACTGGATAAACATATATGGATGATATTGGAATAGTGTAGGTTAGATAGGCTTTAGATTGGTTCCACAGGTCGGCGCAACATCGAGGGCTGAAGGGCCTGTACAGCACTGAATGGGCTTCAAGCTGGAGCTAGACTTTTCTGTGCTCTTTGATATTATGTGAAAGCTTTTAGGCAGGTTTTAGGCCGGCATTGTGACTCTGTACACCTTGTCCTGTAGCCTGCTCCATTTGATTCCACTGCAGCAGAACCTGCAGTGTGATCACTTCCCCTCCTGTAAGCTGGCACCTGCATTGTTATTTCCAATGTCTGTGCCTGGCATCTCACCACGAGAATCCTTCTTCCTAAAGCCTCTAACTTTGTGCAGTCTGAGCTGGTGGCTGTGAGTGGTGCTGTGTCTTCATCTATCTTTATCCTCCACTACCATCAACTACAACCAACATGCTACCATCAAAGACTACTTCCTCACCACAGATCCCACAGCCTGCCGCCCACCTGGCTTCAACCAACACTGGGCACTCTTCAACCAGGTCTACCTTTGTGCAGCAAATTGACAAAAGTGGGGCCTTGCAAGAAGGCTGGATTGCAGCTGTGGTGCGCCCCAATTAACAACAGACACCACTGAAGGCTGCCCCCCTAACTAAATTTAGCCGAGGGCATAGAATGCTCCGCTCAGCCGCTACAGAAGCTATTGTCTGGCTTGGGGATTACTGCACACATGAAAACATAACCTACCAGCAGACTCGGTTCTTGGCTACTGAAGTGAAAAAGGAACAGGGGTTAGAAGAGGTGGACTAACACCATCTGAAGATTGTGAGACAGAGGGGTAAGGGATTGACAGGTAATTGAGAAGAATTTAATATGCAGGTACCATTAATTATCAATCACACTAGTGCTGCCATTGGCTACAGCCTTAACAATGCCCCTTTCCCCAAAGGCTAAGATGTCTCCTCTATTGTGGGTGGTTAATCTGGTTGCAGGCGTGCTTGTTCTCCTCCAGGTCATTGCTGAAGCCTCCTGTTACACAAGCACCTTTCTTTGTAAGGAAGAGGGGAAAGTGTGTCAGTGGGTGTTTTGTTTTTAAGCGAGGTAGTTGTCACAGCTGCGAAGTGATCAGCGTGCAAGCAGTACATTGTGAGTGTGAGGATTGCAAAGATCTTAGATGTCCGAGGGTATGGTTCACCACGTGAAGTGAAGGATCAAGATTGTCGCTGAGTGGAAGATGGGGGGCAGTGAACTGAACAGTGAATGAGGCTAATGGCGCAGTTGTAGAATGTGCCATTTAGAATGCACTCACCGTGACAACTCACGTTGAATCATCTTCCTGCACTACATCCACATCTGAGAACACGTGTGTTCCTTGAAATCAACAAAAGTAAGAATCAGTAGAAATCACTTAATGGCTAATTCTCTATCAGAATGATAGAGAGTGGGGTAGCTTGATCTTGGGTTTGGACATAGCTCGGTACAACATTGAGGGCCCAAGGGCCTGTATTGTGCTGTACTGTTCTATGTTCTAAAACTATTTCACAAGGTCTAGATTTCCCTCAGAGAGGCTGAAGCAACAATACTTTAGTCATACTCTGTGGAAAATGCATTTCCAATAAACTTCCATATAGCTCTGAATGCAATTACTAATACAGCTGGCAGTGACACTATTGATAGATTAATCAGTCACTGTAATTAAACGTTGAGGGGGCAACTTTACCATCACATTGCAGCCATTTTCGGGTGTGATGTGGTAGCAAGGCGAGACATAAATGGCTTGGTGCAATTGGTGCCAGTTTTCACGACCGATGCCATTTTACGAGCACCGTATTTCCGGAGCGGTCAGCCTCTCACAAGGAATAAGTGAGAGGTAGGTTAACATATTGAAATTTATTTTAATGCTGTTTTACATTTGCTCAGTGAACCTGCCACTCAATCTGAGCAACAGACTTACTCAAACTTTTGCAGCCAGAGTGCACACTGAGGAGAGGGGATTGGCTAAAAACACACCCAAAAGACAGATCTGAAACTCTCCCAGTTTCAAATCCACCCAGCAATTAGAAAAAAAAAGGTAAAATTGCCCCCTGATGGTCCAATTTAAATTGGTGCTGCCACCATTGTCTGGTCAAATTCCAAGTACCACATTAAATGTTAAATGATGGCTTTATACTAAAAACTGTCAACTAAACCACTACACATCTGTAGGGCAGCATGGTGGCATAGTGGTTAGCACTGCTGCCTCAACTCCAGGGACCTGGGGTTCGATTCCTAGCTTGGATCACTATCTTTGCAGAGTCGGCACATTCTCCACATGTCTGTGTGGGTTTCCCCCAGTGCTCCGGTTTCCTCCCACAGCCCAAAAGACATGCTGGTAAGGTGCGTTGGCCATGCTAAATTCTCCCTCAGTGTACCCAAACAGGAGTGTGGCAACTCAGGGATTTTCCACAGTAACTTCATTGCAGTATTAATGTAAGCCTACTTGTGACTTACTAATGAAAAAAAACTTTACTCAAGCTACAGCATTAAATTTTATCCTGCCTATGGAGAAGTGTTTATAGACTTGTTGCATCCCTGGTCTAAAAGACATAGTTGATATGTAGAAAAACATAGCTATCTAGCTGACATGTGGAAAGAACCACTTGCTGGATATTGATGGACACTGGAACTTTGTGCTGGTGTTGCTACAGTCAGTGTGTAACACAGTTTAAAAGTTATAGGCAGTTTCCCTTTGTTCCTTCAAGTGACTCATAGGTCACATTCCTACCTTGCTCAATAATGTCGAATGAACTGCTACATAATTGTAGATCTCCATTTTGTGGCATTGACAGATTAATTGCAAAGGCTTGACCACCCCCCCCCCCCCCCCCCCCCCCCCACTCTTATTATTCTTTCTAACTAGTCTATATTTGTTATCAGTGCCCCATCGCGACTGTTAGATGTATATTTTAGGCTCCGCACATGTAACCACCTGCGCTGCCTAATGTGCTTTTATATTGAGGTGGTTTGGAACCTCTCAGGTCGAAGACATGCACAATTTGCGTTCTATTTTCAAGCTACTAATAAACCATTATTGGTGACCTTGGTTCAACACACCATGTTCATTCTATACAGAAGGCCTGCATGCTAAAATATGTCAATTACAGGAAAGAGAATGCAAAAAAGCTGTGGTGTTAGAATTGGTCTATTTAGTGCATTCAATAAAATGAATAAATTGGAGGCACCATCGAATTAATTTGAAATGATGAATTCACTTTTCTGAAAGGTTAAGTAACATTTTTCTTTATTAAAATGAAGAATCTCAGTTTCAGGGTCAAGGCCACACAACAGGATGTTGCCATAGTTACAAAATAGGAGAAATATGGTAAATCAAGAAGTCATTTTTGAAGGTTAAAAATTACTATTGGTAAAACCAGCGCACAAAAATACTTAATGTGTTGCTATCTCACTCATCTCCCTGAACCTTGAAGGGAGACATTAACCCATTAAAAACAACAGTTACCAAAAGAGAAAATGGTGGAAAATCTCAGCAGGCCTGGTAGCATTTATAACGGGAGAAAGGAGCTGACATTTTGAGTCCAGATGACCCCTTGTCAAAGCTGAAAGGCTCTCCACTTTCTATACCTTTTAGCTTTGACAAAGGGTCACCTGGACTCGAAACGTCAGCTCTTTTCTCTCCTTACAGAAGCTGCCAGACCTGCTGAGATTTTCCAGCGCTTTCTCTTTTAGTTTCAGGTTCCAGCATCCGCAGTAATTTGCTTTTATTTAAAAAAAAAGTCAACTCCCCCCACCCCTTAAAATAACAGAGGAACGCCCAACCAAAGGATTATCTCTTCCTATTCCAGATATTTGAGGACTTAAGTGATACCTAGTGGGAAATCCAGTCCACCAATCCACTAACGAGGTGGTGATAAGGAAAATGGCCTCCTTGGGTCCTCTGGTAGGAGAATGTAGGGAGGAATGCAATAAGATGGGATGTGATAGAATGAGTTTGGTACAGAGGGAAGAGGTAGAATGAGTTGAAATTTCAGCATAAACAAGAGGCAAAGTGAAAATCATAGTAATGATAAAACAGAGATGAAAATTTACTTTGATGCGAGAATTTGAAGGTACTTTTTACCCAACAGCCATTCCCTTGTAGGCTGGCTAGCAGTACAGAATAGGTGTTAGAAGAGCCACCCTAAATGTAGTGTAGTAAAGTCAAAAATGACTTATTGTAGCTTCAGGTTATAACTGATTTATTAACAATAATATATATATATAATATATACTATATACAAGAATAAAGGTCTGACAGAATTACAATGCAAGTGGCTCCAACTGGGGTTCCTTCCAGTTTACACAGCTTCCTGTGTAGTCTCTCCATAGGGTCTGGCCCGATCACGTGGTCCTCATAGGATTGCCCCCTTAAAGGAGTCACGTTACCATACTCCTTCTCTCTGCCCCCAACTCCTTAGTCCACCTGTGAATGGAACAAAAGGAACATTAAACACAGGAGTGCAACGCACACGACATATCAGACCCTCAATCACTAGCACAGGTATCTGTGTCATTTGGTTTCATAGGATACAGTAATTGTGACTGATGCTGTCTTCACTATCTCTCCTGTACAAGTAGGCAAAATGGCTCCTGCTTCACTGAGTCTCAATGGCAAAAGATGCTTTTGATGGGATTAGAATGCTTGCTCCCTTGCAGCCACAAGTTTTGCATTGACCTCCACTTTAAGAGATCTGCCATTGACAATCGGAGCTATTTCTATATAAGTTAGACCTGATGTAGGGTAAGTTATCCAAATTCCCTGTTGGGGTCCTCATTCAGTTTCTTTAATGGGGTTGAACTATTACTTTTTTTTTTGTGCGTTCTGTCCTGCCAGCTTCATTCTGTACCATGTTTGTAAATAACCCTTCCATTTATATATTTCTTGGGATGTGCTCTCCTCACATCAAAAACAAGCATCCACTCCTGGTGCTGTATTCTCTTCTCAGGCCCTCGGGTTCTCCTCTCAGCAGCCAAGTCCTGCCACAAACACCTCATCTCATTTGGCACGTCCTGTAGTTCACTCGTGCACATTTGGTCACCTGGGCCATCTCCACAGCTTCTTCTAAAGAGATTTTGGTCTCAGCCAGCAGCTTTTTCTGTTTTGTGAAGCTGTTGATCCCACAGACCAAGCAGTCTTTTAACATCTCCTCTAAAGCTGGGCCAAACTCGCAGTGCTCTGCTAACCATCTCTATCTGGCCACGAAACCAGAGATGGTCTCTCCTGACCCCCAGGTGAAACATATACCTCAATATGTGGTGCAGTGGTACAGTGGTTAGCACTACTGCCTCACAGCGCCAGGGACCCAGGTTTGATTCTAGTCTTGGGTGACTGTAATGGAGTTTGCATATTCTCCCTGTGTCTACGTGCGTTTCCTTCAACATTCCAAAGATGTGGGAGTTAGATGGATTAGCCATGGTAAATATATGGAGTTACTAGGATAGGCTGGAGGGCAGGGCCTGGATAAGATTCTCTGTCAAAGTTGGTGTAGACCTGATGGGCCAAACAGCCTACTTTTGCTCTGTAGGGATTTTATGGATCCTATGATGACTGAAGATCTGGAGTTAAAATGATTTTTGACCATTGCAACTATCTTGTCAAAAGACTTTGGCTGTAGTTCTCTGACCTCAATCGTAGTCAGGATTCTCCAGTACTGCTGCTGTAAACAGAGATTGGGCTGAGCAGAAATTCTCCATTCTCGCTGACATGGTAGTGGGGTGTGCGAGAACTGGGGGAATTCTGGCCTGGGTGTCAGGTGATGTTAAGCTCCTCACTAGACTGTAGGTTCATGGTCCACAGACCGTGAGTAATATCTTTCATTTTTCCTCCACTGTGCTCTCATTAGCTACATAGAAATAACGCATACTTTCTAAATATTGCCCCCAATTTTACACTTCTGGATCACATAGCTCAAACTTTCGGATTAAGGCATTTTTATCTGGTGCATGTAACACTCTCTTAGCTTCAATGATCCCTCCCCTTCCCCTTTGACTGTGTACTGCAATCTCCTGAAGCCAGCTAAGTTTTTCCTCATCGCCAGTGTAGGAAAGTTGAAAGCCACTTGTGGCTTTGAGTAATAATTGATCTATTAACCATATAAGAACTTAATGCACATCTATTCTCTTTATAGAACCTGGGCATTCAGCCCTTTGAGCCTGCACCAACAACAATCCCACCCAGGCCCTAACCCTTTAACACCACATATTTACCCTGTTAATCCTCCTGACACTAAGGGACAATTTAGCATGGCCTAACCGGCGCATCTTTGGACCGTAGGAGGAAACTGGAGCACCTGGAGGAAACACACGCAGACATTGGGAGAACGTGCAAACTCCACACAGGCTGGAATTGAACTTGGGTCCCTGGTGTTATGAGGCAGCAGTGCTAACCACTCTGTCACCTCTTCTTCTCCCTGGTTCCAACTGGGGTTCCTCCTCCTAGGCTGCTCATCCTTGCTCCAGATTGGCTCAATTTCCTGCATGGCCTTTCCTTAGGGTCTGGCCCTATCACATGGCCGTCAAAGGATCCACACCTCTTAAAGGAGCCATGCCACCACACATAGGAAGAGGATTCAAGTCTTGGACAGATTGTGTTTTGCAGGTGGTTAAGAACTGTTGAGAGAGAAAAATAAAGAAAAATATTTGTCATGAGAGAGGAAAAGAAGTCTCTTGGAGATATATTTAGCACTGCAAAAGGTGAAGGAGTTTAGTTTGGAATGAGAGGGAATAAGAAAGCAAAACAAAACAGGAGACGAGAAAGAACCTAGGATGAACCATCAAAGGTAACAGGTGCTTGCTATGTGAGACAAGAGTCTTTGAAGAACTGGAAGGGATAATTTTATTAGAAGCATTAATTTAACATGTTTTTCAGGCTTTAATCTGTTGTCAGATAAAATAAACATTGCAGTGAAGTGTTACATTTAAAAGAAAAGCCCTTAATGGGTGGTCGAGGGAGCACAAAATACTACTCAGCCTGAAAATCCACTTTCAAATACCACAATACAAGAACACTTCAACCTCAAGAGCAGCTTTATTGTTGCTATTATTCGATGTCACTGCCAGGCTATTATTTTATTTAGCTGCCTTAAGCCAAGTATCGCTGTAAAGCAGTCCAATAGGAGTGCTGCATTTCTGGAGGGGTCTCTTTTGGATGAGACATTGGGCTGAGGAAATGTCTTCAGCTAGAGCAACAATTCCAATGCTACTCTTAGAAAATGAGCAGGGATCCCTTTAAGATCCTGTCCAATGTGTTTCCCTCAGCCAACACCACCAGCAGCTGACTATTTGTATTTCAATTGCTGTTGCTACGTGCCCACATCACAAGAGAGCCTGCCGTTCAAAAGTAATTAATTTTATTGCCGACAGCTTTAAAATGTGTTTTAAGATGTTCTGAAACATATAAAAATTGCACTAACTGAATGGGAGGTGTGCACAGTTTCAGTAGTTCCACTACGTAGCTGCTCACACTATCAGTGTAAGTATTTAATTCATTCGCCAACATGGCTAATAGCTTATATTTGCTAATGCTACACCCACAATAAAAAAATCTTTAACCAGGCTCCTTTCAATAAACTCAGAATTATTGAGCTATTTTGAATTTAGAATTATTTTCCAGAAAAACAAGTTGCAAAACTGGGGAACAAACATTTAGTAATACACGCCAACATGCACTTACATGCACACACAGACGTGCATATACACACACACATACACACAGATATACATACAAACGCACACACACATACCCTCATATGCACACATACATATGCATGTGCACATCAACACACACACACCCACATGCACACCGACACGTGCACACATGTATACATACACACAAAGACACATGCATACATAAATACACACAACCACAGACATGCCCATGCACACACACACACACACACACACACACACACACACTCTCAAAACAACGGATAAGTAAGGTCTCTACAGAAGTTGGTGTAAGGGAACACTTTATAGAAAGGATATAATTTGAAACGATCTTGACACTGTTGATTTGGTGTTCTTGCATGAGAGAACAGACCATTTGTCATTCTAATTATCTGAAAATCTTTCCAAAGGATCTTTGGTAAAAGATTGGGAAGAATCTTACCCAAAAAGTGGCAAAAGTGGCAATTTTGAGCCTGCACTCTGCATCTGCAGGAATAGTGGCACGTGTTCACAAATCTAATGAGTGTGATTTGCACCGGTAAGTTTCTGAGTTCCATTCCAGCCCATCGTCAGCGGAGCTGCAGAAAGCTTATTTTAACACAATAGCATGCCATTAGTGAGCACTCTGTCTGGGTTGTCCCCCCTCACCGGACATTCAGTGGGAACCAGTGTGATGTGCCAATGGCGACATTAAACAGCTCCATGTAAGGATGAATGTGGCACGTTCACCTCTGAGAGAGAGTTCAGAGGCGAGCACTCGGGCAGCAGCACCCTCAAGGGGTAACAGAGAGGGTGTGGGGACTCAGATAGGTGCTACTCAGGGCCGGGAGCAGGGTTCCCACAATCGCCACATCAGGGTCTTCAAAGGCCTTCCTTTCATTTCAGGGTACCCCTTGCTTTAAAAGGGGTTGTGAGGGCTGGTCTGCAGGCAGCACTTCCCATGTTCTCCATCCTGGGTTCCTGTCCATATCACAGCTGAGGCCAGGCCCTTCCCTTGTGGAGGGTGGCCAGGACGTGGGAGGACTTGAAAACAAGGTGCTCAGCACTCAGGGTGACTGTGTGTTACCCAGATGGAGTCCCATCCGAGGCTGGGCTGTCAGGGCACAATAGACGATTCAGGAATGAGCTGCATCTCCCCTCAAGTGGCCCGAAGAGCCTTGCATTCGGGGGAGGATGACTGCAGTGTGATTGGAAGCCACACTCAGGCAGCGGGGTGAGGATAAAGAACATAGAACATTGAACACTACAGCACAAACAGGCCCTTCGGCCCACAAGTTGTGCCGATCATATCCCTACCTGCCAGGCCTATCTATAACCCTCAGTCCTATTAAATCCCATGTACGCATCCAGGAGTCTCTTAAAAGACCCCAACAAGTTGGCCTCCACCACCACAAACGGCAGCCAATTCCACTCACTCGCCACCCTCTGAGTGAAAAACTTACCCCTGACATCGCCCCTGTACCTACTCCCCAGCACCTTAAACCTGTGTCCTCTTGTAGCGACCATTTCAGCCCTGGGAAATAGGGTGGATTCTCAGAGGCTATCTTATAAACCTCTATCAGGTCACCTCTCAACCTTAGTCTCCCCAGGGAGAAAAGACCTAGCTCCCCCAACCTATCCTCATAAGGCATGCCACCCAATCCAGGCAAAATCCTTGTAAATCTCTTCTGTACCCTTTCAATAGCTTCCGCATCCTTCTTGTAGTGAGGCGACCAGAACTGCGCACAGTACTCCAAGTGGGGTCTGACAAGGGTCTTATAAAGTTGCAGCATGATCTCCCGACTCCTAAACTCAATCCCTCAATTAATGAAGGCTAGTACACCATATGCCTTCTTGACCACATCCTCCACTTGCGAAGCCAATTTAAGAGTCCCATGGACCCAGACCCCAAGGTCCTTCTGATCCTCTACACTGCTAAGAGTCCTACCCTTAATATTGTACTCCTTCATCCCATTGGTCCTGCCAGAATGGACCACTACACATTTATCCGCGTTGAAGTCCATCTGCCACTCCTCCGCCCAGTCTTGCATCCTATCCATGTCTTGCTGCAACTTTTGACATCCCTCCAGACTATCCACAACACCACCAACTTTTGTGTCATCAGCAAACTTACCAACCCATCCCTCCATTTCCTCATCCAGGTAATTTATGAAAATGACAAACAGCAAGGGTCCTAGAACAGGTCCCTGGGGTACGCCACTGGTGACCGACCTCCATGCAGAAAAAGACCCATCCACAACCACTCTCTGCCTTCTGCAGGCAATCCAGTTCTGGATCCACAAGGCAACAGCCCCTTGGATCCCACGCCCTCTCAGTTTTTCCAAGAAGTCTTGCATGGGGGACCTTATCAAACGCCTTGCTGAAGTCCACGTAAACCACATCCACCACTCTTCCTTTGTCAATGTGTTTAGTCACAAAGGAGAGAAGCTGCCTAGCAATCCAAAACCAATGCTCAGGAGTGCTTGTGTGTAATGGTGGGTCTCAATGGATTGTGGAGGGCTGCTCAGCCCTGCTCGTTTTGTGACCTGGGAGAAACAGGGGGCCTTTAGAAATGTACTGGATACGTTAATTGTTGATCTTGTAATTCAGCTCTGCCCTGTCTGCCACAAGAGATAGACACTTGGTTCAGCGCGGGGGTGAATGTTTGCTATTTTTGGATGCCCATGGAAGGAAATTGGAACAACTGGATGAAACCCACGCAGACAGAGGGAGAAAGTGCAAACTCCACATAGACAGTGACCCAAGCCCGGAATTGAACCCGGGACCCTGGTGCTGTAAAGCAGCAATGCTAATCACTGTGCCACCGTGCTGCCCCAAAGTACATTGCAAGCTTCTTGGTTGCAATCCTTCTACATGCATAACAAAGCTTGTTATGGTCAGACCTGGAGGGGTCAAATCTACTCCTCCTCAAATGGCCATAATACAATATTTACCAAGTCAATGAAAAATAAAAGCTGCTGATTTTCTATAATCCTGTTACACTCTATGGGTGTAAAGCAATTACGCTCCCTGTATGTTTAGTTTGCAAAGAGTTAAGCAACAATTAAGCGATAATCAGTACATTTTGGAGCCTGCAACAGCAAATTCTAAATCCAGTTTTATTTAATTACCAGTTAAATTATATACAAGAGATAATTCGTCCACAGTTTCCAAGATGTTACATTTCAAGAAAGTTTTTGTTTGCATGTATTAAGTGTTTTAAACCTGAGAATTGAAATATTTTCAAGATGAGAGAACTTAACCGGATTATAAACTTTTAGAAGGCCCCACTCCGAAGAGCTTTACAATTTCTTAATCCAGTCTGCAAAATTGATTGATCGTCTTGTGTCAGTCATCAAATTTAACCTTGGCCTACAGAATCTCAACACTGAATATGAAGAAAGTTGAAGCCTTTGAACACAAAATAGGTGACTTCTTTCAGGGCAGCTAGTTCGTTTTAATTGGGCATAACGTGCAGAAATGGACTAGACACATCGCAAAACTTTACATCATGCTGGCTAATCCATCATTGTCACACCACCGCTCCCGGTCTCTATTGAAGCTATTGCCTTTAATCTTTCAGACTAGGTATCTGAGCTGTCATTGTTACATTTCAACAGATACATGAAGATTAAAGTAACTCGATAAGGGGATGGGGAATCTACAACCAGAATTTTGGTTTGACAAGTATATTTAGGACTAGCCTTCGAGAATGCCTGCAAGCAGTAAAAACATGCCTTAGGAGAGCAAGCCCTGTTATGTCTGTGGAATTAAGTCTTCTTGCTGCTCCAAGGGATGCATGAGGACTTGTAAACTATTATTCTCTTGAAGCACATTGAAAAATGAAAACATTTTATCCTAAAAATTTTAAAGGCAAATGGACAATTAGCAAACAACTGGTTTCACTAACTCTAATTCAACTTAATTTGAAAAAAGGAATGCAGAAAAGGTGCAACAATGCAGCATATTTTTCAAACTTTCCTCAAAATGTCACAAAGAGCTTTGCAGACATTTCATTCATTTTGAAATTTCATTCATTTTGAAATTTCAACCATTGATGTGTTGTGGGCAAGTACAGCAGTCGAATTTTAAATCCTGCAAATGCTATGGGTGTGATTTTCCTGGCCCGCTGTACTCCTTGAACCTTTTGGGTTTGGGGGGGTGGTGGTGGGGTGTAGTGTAGTGCAAGACCGGGGCAGGCTGATCGGTGATGGTGGTTGGGCCACTGCGTACTTGCTTCCTCACTGTTTGAATATCTAAGCTCTCTCCACACATATGCAGCACACAACTCCAGGAAAACAGCATAGGGACAGTTAGGCCTGACCGGAACCTGAACTGCATCTATTGGATAGAATCCTGCAGATAAATGCGCCTGGTCCTCAGAAAGGAAATATAATTTTTTATCAAGTTCCTCAGCCTTTCGGAAAGAAACGGCTGCTACTACTCTCTTAGCTGCATTTCTGGCATTGCTAAAGGAACAAACATTGATACATTGGTTTTCACAAATCAATAGGATGTCCCAAAGCACTTTGCAGTCAATAAATTACGTTTGAAATGTAGCGGATGATTCTCCCAGCGCGACCCGCTCATTTTCTGGTGGATCCAATCGGGAGAATCATGCGTTGGCCATTTCACTGGATTTGCGCATGCATTCCCAATATATGCACATCTCCCACAGTCGCACTGGAAGTCAGCGGGAAGAGAGGTAAGTGATTTAAATCTGTTTTAAATGCATTTTAAATGTCATTATCGGGCCCGGCACGGAATCTGCCGAGCCTGATAGCATCTCCCACTCCCAGGAGTATTTCATCCCATCAGGGTTTAGAGTAGCTGCCCATGTTCGGGGGACAAGTGGGAGATCCCGCCAGAGTGAATGAGGGTGAAATTGGGGGCCCCCCAGGGGGTTAGGCGGCGAGGGGATGCCCCCTGGGCATGGACACACTGGCAGTGCCAGTCTGTGCCCCCCAGCACTGCCAAGGGGCAAAGTGTCCATGTCTCGACATCGGTGCGCTCTGGCCCAGGAATTGTTGTGGAGGCTGCGATCGGATTTTGGGGTTGGGGGGTGGGGGGGGGGGGGGGGGGTGGTGAGCTGGAAGGGCAGCACTGCGGGACGTCCCAGGCTGGTTGGCGATTGAGCTGGTCAGCAAATGGGGAGACTGACAGATCGGGGCCGCTGCGCATGTGCAGAGTTCTGGAGCTGTGCAGACTCTGGTGTGTATAGGACGCGCCCCACCTGTTTTTTTAAAATGAGATTCATGATTGTGACCTGTGCAGTGCCCAGAGGGCGGAGATTCAGGTCTGAATCAGCCCTGATAAAATAATTATCTACAGCAGTTTTCTCACCAATTCAGCACTTTTGGGAGAATTGTCCTTACAGTCAGTGCTGTAATGCAGAAATTAACACCCACCAACAGGAATTAAATAATTTTTTTGGCTGATCCGAGAAATAAGTGTTGAAAATTCCATTGCTGAACTAGACTAAGGCTGTGAGATCTTTTAAATCCACCCGAGACAGCAGGCAAGACATCAGTTCAACATCTCATCCAGAGGATTTTGATTCGATTTGATTTATTATTGTCACACGTATTGGTACACAGTGAAAAGCATTGTTTCTTGCGCGCTACACAAAGCATTCTGTTCATAGAGAAGGAGGCTAAAGAGTACAGAATGTAATGTTACAGTCATAACTAGGATGTAGAGAAAGATCAACTTAATGCAAGGTAGGTCCATTCAAATGGCAGCAGGGAAGAAACTGTTCTTGAGTGGATTGGTGTGTGACTTCACCTTCTTCCTTCCCTGCTTTGCTGAGGCAACTGGAAGTGTAGACAGAGCCAATGGATGGGAGGCTGGTTTCGTGATGGATTGGGCTACGTTCACAACCTTTAATAGTTTCTTGTGGTCTTGGGCAGAGCAGGAGCCATACCAAGCTGTGATACAACTGGAAAGAATGCTTTCTATGGTGCATCTTTAAAAGTTGGTGAGAGTTGTAGTTGACATGCCAAATTTCCTTAGTCTTCTGAGAAAATAGAGACGTTGATGAGCTTTCTGATCTGAAGTGTCATCCCTGCGACACTGCCTCTGAACTCCACTGGAGTGTCACCCTGGGCTATTTAGAACAAAGAACAACCCAGCACGGGAAACAGGCCCTTCGGCCCAACGAGCCCGCGCCGCCGCATCATCCTACACCTATTCTACCCTGCGTGTCTACGAATGGAACCCCTAACTTAGCCAGATTCAGGGGAGAATAGTGTCAATTTGGTAAACCAATCAGCCTAAGAGCACATCTTTGGGGTGTGGGAGGAAACCGGAGCGCCCGGAGGAAACCCACGCAACTACAGGGAGAATGCACAAACTCCCACAGACACAGGCCCAAATCCATGTACCTGCACAGCTAGCAGTGCTAGTCACCGAGCTGTTGCGGCACCCGTCTACCGGTCCAGGATCAAGCACACACACCGACACGAAGTACTAGGCCACTCCCGGAACCTCCAAGAGCAGCCCACACACGACCCACCGTGTGCATGCCCCTCGTTTGACAACAAGGTGGACCTCCACCTGCGGAATAAAAAGACAAAAACGTTAACATACAAGTCTGCACTTCCAGTGTCTCCCGAGGCTCTGACCTTATTTAATACCCCCTACTATAACCCTCCATCCTCGTTTCGCTCATGTCTGTCTAAGTGAACCTTAAATGAGTCCAACGTTCCTGCCTCCACCACCCTACTTGTTCAAGTCTTTGGCTTGGATTGAGCTCACAACCTTCTGACTCAGAGGCGAGGTTGCTAACATTGAGATAAATGTAATTTGTACGGAGATAGCTAGCCAAAAAAAAAAATCAAAGCAAGTGTTGCTTGCTGTGGATGTAGAAATGCCTACAGATAGAAGCAGAAAAGTGAATCCTTTTCTAAAGCTGAACAGTCCTCTTTTATCTAATGTAAATATCATTTTTATGATTGCAAATGCCAGTTTGCATGTCATTATTGTAGGTTTAAATGCTTTTGTTAAACTTCAGAAACAACCCATTAAATTTAATATGAAAAAAACTCAAATTGACAATATTAGCACTGATTTCAAGGATATTTAAGGGTTATCGAGGGTCTTAATTAACATATAATTAACAGCTCGGAGACAAACCATTCGATCCAAAGATGTGTTGGTTGGATGGATTGGCCATGCTAAATTGCCCCTTAGTGTCAGCAGGACTAGCTAGGGTAAATGCTTAGGTTTATGGGGATTGGGCCTGGGTGGGTTCTGTTTGGTGCAGATTTGATGGGCTGAGTGGCCTCCTTCTGCACTGTAGGATTCTATGATTCTATGATTCAGCTTCTCATGCTGTCGGTTAAGCTCCACATAACCCTCCTCTCACCCCACTCCTTACTTCATTACCTTTTCATGCTTTAAATATCTTATTCTATTTTAGAGCATTGTAGTTGGCTTCTGTTCATTTAGGATATTGCTGGAATTTGAATTCATTTGCAGTGGGGAGGCATGCAGATTCTTTTATTTATATAGATTCTTGGAGAAATAGACTACATCTAAGTTTAAGTTTATGTGTCAGTGTCACAAGTAGGCTTATATTAACACTGCAATATAGTTACTGTAAAAATTCCCTAGTCGCCACACTCTGATGCCGGCTCAAGTACACTGAAATTAACATGGCCAATTCACCTAATCAGCACACCTTTCAGATTTTGGGAGGAAACCAGAGCATCCGGTGGAAATTCACGCAGACACGGGGAGAGAACGTGCAAACTCTGCACAGAAAGTGACCCAAGCTGGGAATCGAACCCGTTGCCTGGCGCTGTGAGACTGCAATGCTAACCACTGTGCCACCATGCCGCTAAATTTAAGATAAATTTGAGATGGTTTTTTTGAGGCTGAAAGAGTCTTGTGAGATTGAGGTAAGAGTTGTACTGAGTATAGAGGCCCCAAGTCATGCCTCACCAAATTAACTCCATTAGCTTTACCCCAGCAATGCTGGATAAAAAAGTTTAGCAATGATAAAATGATATCTGTAATAAAGAGTTTATTTTTAAAATGTATATTTAATACATTAATTGACATTAACCCATCAAATATACATTAAAATAGCTTGAGAATCTACCTTATTATGCTTTATTGTGGAAAAGTGCTGACCATTTTGAAATAGGTCAGAGGAGTTTGATGGATGCTTTTGCACAGCCCTTTCTGTATATGGACTTCCAGTGCTGTTTATTATTATAGGAAAGCTGAATGAAAAATACAAGGATTCAATTTTCCATTGGTGGGCAGGGGAGCTCCCCATCTGAGGAAATGTTTTAATCAGCACTGTAACTGTTTGTACAGCTGGTGGCAAGATGCTAATCATTTTACAGTGCTGTGTCAGTCCTGTCTCCCACCTTATCCTCATACAGTGTGTGTGGGGCACTGGGGAATGGTCAGGAAGCCAATGGCTCCAGCCATTTCCATCAAGATCTTGGTGGCAGTTGGCTCCATATTGTATTTCTATTTATGATTTATCTCTGACTCTCTCAGTAGGTCAGGCATCCTTGTCTGCAAAATGCCATAGCAGAAAGAATCCCAGCTGCAACCCTTTATTTTATTCATTTATCGGATGCGGGCATCGCTGGCTGGGCCAGCAATTATTACCCTGCTCTTATTGCCCCCAACTGAGTGGCTCGTTAGGCCATTTCAGAGGGCATTTAAGGGTCAACCATGTTACTGTGGCCCTGGAGTCACGTGTGGGCCAGATCCAGGTCAGGATGGTAGATTTTCTTCTTTAAAAGCACATCAACGAGCCTGTTCTTACAGCAGCCGGCAGTGATTTCTTGTCATCGTTGAACTTTTAACAGCAGAATTTTATTGAATTCAAATTGCTCCATCTGCCACGGTGGGATTTGAACCTGGGTCCCCGGAGCATTAGCCTGGATCTTTGGATTCCCGAGATAATGAGGAAAATGTGGAATGATGTTGCAAGGATGTGCTGTCGAAGGCAGATTGTGTTATGTATTTACATTGAGACTTGGTAGCTGCGCTAAGCACCGTGTGTTAGTATATTCATGTCATCATATGTATATGTATCCAGCAACTGAATTTGAATACTCGAGTGCACAAAATGTCAGCTGAATTGGCAACTCATATATGTCACCGATGTACAAAGCCAAGGCATTCTGCTAAAAAACGCTGGTTTAAAGACACAGCATGCAGAAACTCGGCAAGAGAAAATCATTTGGACGTGCTTGCTGGAAGTAAAAACAAACTACGAGCAAAAATGATAAGGAGCAAGAATAAATCAAAACAGCATGTAAACAGGATAAAAGAAGTGATCGTGTTGCACAAAAGGGTGGAGACAAACAAAGTTACTCACAATTTGAGGTTGAATTTTTAATCGAATGGGCAAGCCATTGCTGGGGGTGCTAGGAATAGATACTTGGTATCTTTACCGCTGATGGATAGCTGGTAAGGACAGAAGTTGATGCTGGGGCAGCAGTCTTACTGGTACCAGAGACTGTGTATAAGGAGAAGGTCAGACATATTCCCTTGAAAGCATCAAGAATAGTGTTGAAGACATATACAGGTGAAACAGTTCCACTGAAGGGCCGCATTGACGTAGCTGCAGCTTTACGGACAAACAGCAGATTTATTTTTGCATGTAATCAAGGGCGTTTATCCAGCGCTAATGGGTCAAACATGGTTAGCGAAGATTCAGCTGAACTGAGCTGAAGTCTACTTGATGACTAATGGAGAATCAGGCCTCAAAAGAATTCTAAAGCAGCGCACTGTTGGGTTTAATGGAGAACTGAGGAATATGAAGGGCATCACTGTTAAATTGAAGATTACAGAAGGAAGCCAAGAAGAGTGTTTGAAGGCAAAGTCAATACCCTACGCTATCAGGCCAGTAGTAGAGGCTATCGCGGAATGGCTTGTGAAGACAGGAGTCTTGGAGCTTGTCAGCATTAGTGAATGGGCCACACCAGTAGTACCAGCCATCAAGCCATCTCAATCCAGCTAGATTTAGCAGAGACTTCAAAGTCTCCCTTAATCCAGTATTGTGTGCAGAACAATACCCATTACCCCACATCGACAACCTATTTACGAGATTGGCAAAAGGCCAATATTTAGAATCAACCTGAGTCAGGCTTATTTATAGGTGAACGTAGACCAGAAATCACAGGAACTTCTGACTATCGTGGCACATACAAATTGTTCCGGTTCTGAAGATTATGATTTGGCATCCCATCTCATTTCAAAGAGGAATAAATCAGATCCTGATTTGACTAAGCGGAGTCCAGTGCTATCTGGATGACATAGAATCCCTATAGTACAGAAGGAGGCCATTCAGCCCATTGTGTCTGCGCTGACACAATCCCACCTAGGCCTTATCCCCGTAACCCCTTATATTCGCCTCGCTAATCACTAACCTACACATTCTAGGACATTAAGGGACAATTTAGCGTGGCCAATGAACCTAACTCGCACATTTTTGGACTCTGGGAGGAAACCGGAGCACTCAGAGGAAACCCACACAGACATGGGGAGAATATGCAGACTCCACACAGACAGTGACCCAAGCTGGGAATCGAACCTGAGTCACTGGTGCTGTGAGGCAGCAATGCTAAACACTGTGCCACCATGTCTGCCTGGTGCTCGGGTCCGGGATGTCACATCTGGGCTGCAGAGGAACCTGGAGTGGGAGGGTGAGAATCCAGTCGTAGTTGTTCATGTGGGTGCTGACGACGTAGGCAAAATGCAAACTGAGGATCTGGGGAGGGAGTATGAAAAGCTGGGAATGGAATTAAAAAGTAGAACCGACAAGGTGGTTATCTCTGGGCTACTGCCTGAAGCGAGTGCAGACGGGCGTAGGGTTGATAGGATTAAGGAAGTGAATGCGTGGCTCAGGGATTGGTGTGGGAGGAATGGGTTTGAATTTATGGGGCATTGGCACCAGTATTGGGGTAGGTGGGACCTGTTCAGGTGGGATGGGGTTGGTCTGAACCGTGCTGGGATCAGAGTGCTGGCTAATCGTGTAAAGAGGACTTCTAAAAGGAACATCTTTGGAATTTGGATGCTACTCTCCAGAGTCAGAGTCATAGATTCTTAGTGTGGAAACAGGCCCTTTGGCCCAACTTGTCTGTGCCACCTGGTTTTAACCATTGGGAGAAGATGGACTGAGAGTCCACAAGGTCAAATGTGACTTCTTCCAATCCACCGTTGAGTATTTGGGACTTGTGATTGATGCCACGGGCCTTCACAAATCTCCTTTGATGATCAAGGCTATCACAGAGGCACATGGGCCTCAAAATACTATGCAGTTGCAAGCCTTCCTTGGATTATTGAACTGTTACAGAAGGTTTGTTTCAAATTTGACAACTATTTTAAAACCATTGCATAAACTCTTGTGCCAGAACAAGTAGTGGAAGTAGGTGGGATCATTGCAATACCGCTTGCATTCAAGCCAAAGAGCTGTTGCTCAAACCTGAAGTTCTTACGTATTTTAATCCAATTCTACCCCTATAGTTAGTGGGTGACGCATCTCCTTATGATGTTGGAATGATGGTATCCCACATCATACCAATCGGGTGAAGAAAGCCCCAGTGCTTTTGCATCTCGAACATTGAGCAAAGCTGAAAGTAATTACGCACAAATCGAAAGGGAAGCCTGATGGATTATCTTTGGAGTAAAGAGATTCTATCGATTTCTGTACAGAAGAAAGTTCACACTTGTTGATGAACATATGTCCATTAACGATAAATTTTGGACCACACACAGGAATTCTGTCACTTGCAGCAAGAACGTATGGAGGGACATTGTTTTTGTCTGTACATGTTTATACTATCAAGTATCAACAATCAAATCTCCATTCACATTACCGTTTGCCAGTATGTCATCAAACCACTCAAGCGGAAGTACCTTCTACCTTTGACAGGTAGACAGCACACTTGTCACTTCAGACAAGTGAGGCAGTACACTCGGGGCAATTCGATACTCTCAGAAGTGATGGATATGGTATTATGATGGATGACCTCAGGACCAACACCTGACTTGAAATTGTGCGCCTCCGGGAGATTGGAGCTGTCAGTACAGTCAGGAGCTCTTCATCAGGGCTCGGAACGATCATTCCACTGGCCACCATCCAGAAAATGAGTGATGGACAAGTTACAAGAAGGCCATTGCAGAATTGTAAGCATGAGAAAGTAGCCAGGAGGTATTTCTTCTGGATTGGATGCAAAGATTGAAGAGAAAGCTGGAACATGTTCTTTGTGTGACCCTTAGAACTGCTGCATCCATGGAAATGGCCAGAAGCGGCTTGGCAATGGGTGCATGTCAACTTCACGGCACATTTTGATGGACAGTTTCTTAGTATTGATTGATCCCAAATGAAGTTAGCTTCATCAGAAAAATTATCGAGACATTAGGAGAAGTCTTTAGTAGGTCTGCCTCAGAAAAGCAGCCAGTATAATTGAGGACTCCACAAACCCCGGACATTCCCTCCTCCGCCTTCTTCCTTGAGGAAAATGATACAAAAGTCTGAGGTCACATACCAACCCGCTCAAGACCAGCTTTTTCCCTGCTGCTGTCAGACTTTTGAATGGACCTACCTCGCATTAAGTTGATCTTTCTCTACAGTCTAGCTATGACTGTAACACTACATTCTGCACTCTCGTTTCCTTCTCTATGAACGGTATGCTTTGTCTGCATAGCACGCAAGAAACAATACTTTTCACTGTATTATTACATGTGACAGTAATAATACATCAGATCAAGTCTAAGTTTCTTGAAAGAGAAGGCTATTCAACTGCTAAGGTTTGCACTGTAGCATTCTGCTACAAACGGACTAGCACAGTGTTTCGTTTAAACCATGAAGCATTCTTTGAAAGGGAACAAGGTACGCCAAATGTATTGATCAACTCCTCCTGGTGTAAAGGCATGACAAAGTCTCTTCTGCATTATTAATGATGAAGAGACAATTTATCTTCAGCTTTCAGTTAGCTGAAACCTCCAAAAACAGAATACATCGCTCAACAGAAACAACAAGGATAGATTGAATGTGAAATTAAAGCAAAACATTGTGGCCGGGATTCTCCCAAAAACATTCTAAGTCCCCAATTCGCGTGAAAAGGGAAGTAACTACAGCTGTTTTTTTTAGCATGACTTTCAGAATGAATCTCTCACACTCTGAACACTGCAGAGTGCCTCAGCGTGATGCATGCTGAAAATCAGTCGGTGGGGCTTATTCCCACTGGAGAGACTGGCAGCATAGCGCAGAGTGGGCCACTGTGCATGTGCCAATCTGTCAACCCTGAGATCGATGCATGCGCAGTGGCTCCGCACTGCCAGCCTCCCTATCACTGGCTACCTCGATCACTGGCCAGCCCCTCAACCCCCAATCACTGGCTTCCTAGACCTCCCCGGGCAAGTCCTCAAGCCTAGGTCCTCCCCACCCAGCCAGCCAGCCCCGATCTCCCAATTGTGCCTCCTGGCCAGCCCCAATCTCTCAATCCTCTCCTCTCCCCGAGAGTCCGGACCCATGTTCCCAGCATCCCTGATACCCTCGGCAGTGCCGACTCCCCCAACCGGGTGGTCAGCTCTGATCACTGTCCTCCCTCTCTCTGCCACTGATACTGAATGAAGAGTGGCAGTGGGACTCCCCATCGATCCCTATAGGCCCCACGCCCAGGGTGCCCTGCCCCCTCTGGCCCCATCTCTTTGACACTGCCCACACCTGGGGCATTGCCCATTTGCTGATTGGGCAGTGCCTGGGAGCTAGGCTGGCACTGCCCAGGGGCACCCCTCTTAACCCCCGATCTCCAATTTCCGGCATGGAGCTAATAATTTTTGGTTGGGAGATGTGTGAAGGTCGTGGTACCAAGTAGGAAGCTAGAGCAGTATAACAGGCTGGGAGAATCACCCGTTGTCTTCTATCAAGAACAAGAAGTTTTGTCTAGGAGTTATTCCACAGGAGAGGAATGGGTTCCTGCCACCATCCTTGCAGTGACTGGACCTGTTTCATATATTGTCCAAACCAGTGACAGTGTGATCTGGAGGAGGAGGCATTCAGACCAACTGTTGACTGGAAAAACCGATCTGCCGGGAATGGAACCCGTGGAAATCCGGGTCTAGCTGTACAAAATCCTGACCTGAACCTTCCTGAAATCCTCACACCAACAGACACTGTTCAGGAAAGCAACACCTCAGATGTAGACCAAACACAGAGTCAGTCTCTAGTTACAATACCGATGCTGGTCAAACCAACAAATGATGTTCTTGCAAAAACAAAACCTTCACAATATAAAGGAGAAGACGCCAGAGTTTTGGCATCAACTGTCCTGGGAGCAACAGCCTCCAAACTGACTTATTGATCATTGTTTATTGATTATTGTTCATGTTGTACTAGTTTGAATTTGTTGGGGACATTCAGTTTAAAGGTGGAGGAAATGTAAAGTATTAATATTGATTCTTGGTAGCTATACTAAGCACTGCGCATTAATATATTCATGTGTTCACCGGAAGTGACTTCAGTGGTTGCTAGTGTGGGAAACTGCCAGCATGAAGAAGTAGCCATGTAGTCAATACCACCCTGTACGTAAAACTGCTTTATTTTTAACCCCCTGCGCTTCCTAGCATAAAAAATACGATACACAACCAATTAGAATATTGAATATATGGAATTTAGCACACAAAAGAATCTACAGTGCAGGAGGTGGCTATTTGGCCCATCAAGCTTGCACTAACATCAATCCCACCCAGGTCTCATCCCCTTAAGGGGCAATCTAACATGGCCAATCAACCTAACCTACACAACTTTGGATTGTGGAAGGAAATCAGAGCACCCGAAGGAAACCCACTCAGACATGGGGAGAATGTGCACACTCCATACAGACCATCACCTGAGGCCGGAATCAAACCGGGTCCCTGGCCTCTGTGGACAGAAGCAGCAGTGCTAACCACTGTGCTGCAGTGTCATCCCAATTTGGGACACTTCTCATTTCTCATTTATATGAGCCAATGTAAAATTTTGAGCTCTGTGAATCATGCGTCTTTGTGATTTTCCAATCTGTATACCTGATTAAGGGAGAGGACGTTCGGGAAATGTAACTTTTGTTGTGACATTTAAAATAATGTATTATAAAGAAAGTTGTGGGGTTTTAAGTCAGCCAATAAAACGAAAGAACTGAAAGAATACTTGTCATCTTTTGGGGAAAGCTGCCAATAGCAACTTTAATAGAAAAGATTTAAAATATTTATATCTTTAAGAGACAAAGAAAAATGAACTAGGAAGATAGAAATCAGGCAAAAAAAATTTGAACACATGAAAGTGACAGACAGGAAAAGACTAGCTGGTCCCTCAAGCACAGTCCACAGTCCTGATGTCTGGAGCATCAAGATTAGACATTTTCTCATCCTCAGGAACCTTGGGATCGCCAGGTAGAAATGAACTATAATGAGAATAAGAGAAGGAATAAACCCTGGAAAATTTCTCTCCAACATACTCACAATCAAAATCAGTCCAGGTGAACACATTGAAGCATTTTGTTTTTATTTATTCAGGGGATGCGAAAGTAGTTGGCTGGACCAGTACCATGCTCTTGAACTGAATTGTTTGCTGGGCTATTTTCATGGGGCATTTCAATGTCAACCACATTGCTGTGGGTCTGGAGTCACGAAAAGGAAAGGGTGGCAGATTTCCTTCCCAAAGGGGCATTAGTGAACTAGATGGGGGGTGGTAGGTGGGGAGCTGAGAGACAGTTAACAATGGTTTTATGGTTCATAATTCATCATTAGACTTTTCATTCCATATTTTAAATTCAAATTTCACCATCTGTCATGGTGGGATTCAAACCTGGGTCCCCAGAACATCACCCCAGGTCTCGGGATTACTAGCGTCATAGAATCCTGCAGTGCAGGAGGCCCATCAAGTCTACACCAACCACCACAATCCCACCCAGGCCCTATCCCCATAACCCCATGCATTTATCCTTACTAATCCCCCTGACGCTAAGGGTCAATCAACTTAACTCGCACATCTTTGCGCTGCGGGAGGAAACCAGAGTATCCGAAGGAAACCCATGCAAACATGGGGAGAATGTGCAAACTCCACAGAAACAGTGACCCAAGCTAAGAATTGAACCCTAGCCCCTGGCACTGGACGGCAGCAGTGCTAACCACTCTGCCACCATACCACCCTGGAATGCTGGATTACTACACCACAGCTTGCCCTTAATGTTGGTTCTGCAGCACTGTCTGGTGTCTGGGGAGGTACAGGACATTACTGGCTGCATAATTGTGGCACTGGAGGCATCCATAGTTCAGTCAGGAGCACTCATCAGCTGTCATGATGCTTATGATCAGTCAAGCCTCCTTGACTTTATGCATCTTGAAGCAAACTTATAGACTGGCTGTTTGGCTGGAAGGACCAAAATGTTCTGGCCATGTCATGTCCAATGTGGATCATGTTAGATGGAGTGGGGTCAGAGAATCACAAATGAGGGTCAAGCATATGTTTATATATTAGATATAGCTCTTGGGGCTAAAGGGATCAAGGGATATGGGGGGAAAGAGGGGATCAGGATATTGAATTTGATGATCAGCTATGATCAAAATGAATGGCAGAGCGGGATTAAAGGGCTGAATGGTCTATTCCTGCCTCTTGTTTCTATATTTCTATGATTCTGAAAGGTGCCTGCAGAACTGCTGAGGGACCTGAAGGGATTCATCAACATGACAATTGTTTGGTTGTCACATTGTATCAAACCACTCAGTGCAACGATCTGCGGGTTAGGTGGATTGGCCATGCTAAATTGCCCCTTAGAGTCAGGGGGACTAACTAGGGTAAGTGCATGAGGTTATGGGGTTAAGGCCTGGGTGGGATTTTGGTCAGTGCAGAATTGATGGGCTGAATGACCTCCTTCTACACCATAGGACTCTATGATTCAATAATTTTACAAAGATGGTATTATAACATGTAAACCATTGGGGAGTCCTTGCAAGCACATGTTTGATTGTGGTATTAATGCCCCATGTCCCTCCTTCCATCAGTACAACAGTCCTGCGGCATCACTACATGCACGCCTGATATGGGTGGACTTCCCCGGCCATTCACGCCCTACCACCATGGATGGAGAACTCGGTGTTCAGCCGAATCTCTGTTCGCCGCAGTGAAATGGGAGAATCCTGGCTGCGAGCAAGGTGGGAGAAACTGGCCCATGGTCGCCTCCAATCTCTCTGCAAGCGTGCACAGAGTGGCTGGAAAGCCTGCCAATACTTTGCACATTCTTTGCTGCTGATCCAGAAATATTCTTCTTCTGGCACTGGCTAAGCGCAGATACTGCTGGTTACGAAATCCTAGCTTGGAACCTTTCTATTTTTACATCCTTAAACATCCTTCCGTGACTAGCGATGAACTGCACTGCCAAAGAAGATCTGAAACTCTAAAATAGTAAGAAAATATTCAATTTAAACCTTCATCCCATTTGTGAAGGTGATCAGTGAGTGTAACAGTACAAAGAGAAGAAGCACTACATTGGACCGGAACAAAGGGATTGGGATTGGACATTGCTCAGCACAACACTGAGGGCTGAAGGGCCTGTACTGTGCTGTAATGTTCTATGTTTCTAAAGTAATCAGTGGTTGTCACTTCACCTCTTGTAGGGGCCAAAGATTGTCTTTCACAAATGTTTCCAATCTCCGCAAGAGGGTTAAAATTGTGCGTTCCTCCTTGTAAACTCAGCACCCATTCCACTGCTGGACGTGTCTCAATTTGCCTGGGCTGGATGATTCACCCAACCTTCAGTTAATTGTAGTCGAGATCAAAAGAGTATTTTGCAAACAAAAAACAAGTAATCTTCCTTTAGATTTGCGCACTCTTATTTGTCTGTAAATGTGCGATGGGGAGTGGTGCTTTTGGCAAAGCATAAATCAGAGAACTGGGATGAACAAACAAATTGGTTCTGCTGGCAGCCTCGGGTCCTTGGCACTCATAACATGGCTCCTTATTGGCAAAATTTGAAACTAAAGATTCCGCTTTTGCCCTGTGAAACTGTGCTTGGATCTTCCAATACTGTGTGAGATGTGAATTTCTTCACATCAGCTAGCCCACAAAGGAGAAATTATGTTTAATGAATAGATATTGGAGAGCAGCGTGAAGCAAAGCTGGGATGGGATAACAGACAATCGTGTGAAAAAGGGGAGGATGAGTTCAGTTGACAAGGGGAAGTGTAAATCAAAGCTGACTATTGATGAGGAAAGATGAAAGGCCCAGCTTAACTCGTCATCCACTATTAACATTGATCGTCTCTGTCTTGGTCCTCAACTGATTCCAGGGTTTTTGCCTCTAACACTCCACACTGAAACTTTGATCATTCTGGATGAAGAGCATCAAACCTGATACAAAATCAAAATACCATAGATGCTGGAAATGAGAGAGAGATGAGAGAGAGAGAGAGAGATATGCATACTTGCAGGTAGAGAGACAACATGGCACAGGCAGAGAGAGATGATGTGGAGAGACCAAGAGATGTAGAGGCACAGAAAGAGACGGAGAGCTAGACAGAGACAGATAGAGGCAGACAGAGAGAGACAGATAGAGAGAGAGGCAGACAAAGAGACAGAGACAGACAGAAAGAAGCAGACAGAGAGAAAGACAGTGAGAGAGATAGACAAGGAGAGAGAAAGACAGACAAAGATACAGACAGTGCGAGGCAGACAGAGGGAGTGACAGAGACAGACAGGGAAAGGCAGACAGTGAGAGAGAGACAGAGATGCAGATCAACAGAGAGACAGAGAGAGAGAGAGAGAGAGACAGAGCGACACAAAGAGTCTTACAATTACCTTTTACAAGTTTGAGCTTGTGTTTTCTTGTTCATTTCATGGTAAAGCAGGATTAATTTTTCTTTGATTGTTTACTGTTTTATAAACTGTGATAAGATCACTTCACAGATACCTACATTCCAAGCTGCAAAGCCTTCTCTTTTGTAATTTACTTGAACCACTGCCACTAAAGATCAGTCTTGGGTCTCTTTTCTGCATTGCTTCCAACATTTAAACGTTCCCCTTCCTTCTTGGTGAGCAGTGCAGAATACAGTCTTGTAGGTTCAGTCCGTAGAGCATCATGAATTACTTTGAATTAATGTATGCTGCACTCAACGCCTGATCGACCTCATTGATCGGTGCTCTGCATTAATTCTACATGATGAGTACTGATTCTACGGAGACCCCTACATCTATCTCAACCTCATGCTAAACTAACCCATTCATGGAGAATGCGTTTTCATTTTTCCTCCCTATTGCAGTATCCGACAATGTGAATAATTGTCCTAGTATTTCTTAAAAAAAAACAGGACAAATTGTACCGGGCCAATTACTAGCTTCTCACTGATGATGGAAGGTGTTGATAGCTTTATAATACAGCTCTTACTCAGCAATAACCTGTTCACCAACGCTCACTTTGGGTTCCGATAGAACCGCTCTGTTCCGGATCTCGATAGTACCTCTGCCCAAACGTGAACAAAGGAGCCGAATTCTGGAGGTGAAGTAAGAATGATCAAGGGGACATTTGACTGACATTAAGGAGCCCTAGAAAAATTAAAGCCAAGGGAATCAGGAGAGATCTCCCTGGCTTTCCACTAGATAGAGACTAGTGGAGAACGAAGGAGATGGTTGTTTTTTCTGGAGACTGACCCTCTCAGTCTCAGGACATTTCCATAAGAGTTCCTCAGCTCAGTGCTCAGGTTCAATCATCTTCAATTCTTTTACCCAACACCGATATTCTGATTCCCAATGATATCCCCAGTTTTGTAATGAATGGATGAAGAGGAATTATCTGACTCCCCTTTCTTTCCAATCTCCGTGGGTTGATCAAAACAAAGGATTGTTGTTTTACCTGTGGATACCTTGCTCTCTGCCATATAAGTACCAGCCATATAAATACTGCCGCTACAAAAAACAGGTTAGATGCTGGCAATTCTGTTGTAACGCATTTTCTGACTTCCCAAGGCTTTGCATGAGTTAAACCCATAAGGTAGGAGTGTGATGAAATACTCTCCGATCGCCTACGTAAGAGCAGCAACAATAAAATTAATAAGTATGACAACAAGTAGGGTAAAGCAGCCTGTTTGATTGGCAATGCCTCCTCTATCTTAAACTCCATCTATCACTGGTGCAGGGTGGCAGCACTGTATCCCAGAGAGCAATAGAATCCCTACAGTGCAGAAAGAGGCCATCTGGCCCATCGAGTCTGCATTGACTCTCCAAAAGAGCATCCCACCCAGGCTCTCGCCTCCGTCTAACCTCATAACCCTGCACATTTACCACTGCTAATCCACCAAAGCTACACACTTTTGGACACCAAGTGGCAATTTAGCATGGATAATCTACGTAAATTGCATACCTTTGGACTATGGGAGGAGAGGGAGCGCCTGGAGGAAACCCATGTGGACACGGTGAGAACGTGCAAACTCTGCATAGACGGTGACCCAAACTGGGAATCAAACCCGGGCCCCTGGCGCTATGAGGCAGCAGTGCTAACCACTGTGCCACCATGCTTCCAGGCTATGCACCAGCTCCTCCTTCTCCCTATAGATCTCCAGCTCTCCTGGTTTCCTCCTCGGGATAGAGGGGCAGCTGGAGTGAGCTCAAGAAGCCCCATCACCCTCTAGCATTGGCACTCAAGGATGCCCGTAAATTCCATATAGTGCATGTCCTGAAGCAATGCAGGACAGAAGACTTGCATCGAGTTCTCCACTGTGGCTGCCACCCACACTGTTGACCTGTTTGTGAGAGAGTGTTGGTTCTATCTTGTCGGACAGGAGGCATTGTGACTCCTCCATTCTGCCTTTCAATCTGAGGAGTGCATCCTTTCCTTTTTAAAGTAAAGTTTACGTATTAGTCACAAATAAGGCTTACATTAACACTGCAATGAAATTACTGTGTGAAATTCCCCTAGTCGCCACTGTCCAGGACCTGTTTGGGTCAACGCACCTAACCAGCACATCTTTCAAACTGTGGGAGGAAACTGGAGCACCCACAGAAAACCCACGCAGACATGAAGAGAATGTGCAAACTCCACACAGAGTGACCCAAGCCGGGAATTGAACCTGGGTCCCTGGCTCTATGAGGCAGCAGTGCTAACGACTGTTTCACCATCCCACCCCTGCTTGTAGTGGAAGCGTAAAAAATGATTTTTTTTTGGAAGATGAAGTTCACAAGGTTTATGTACACAAGGATTATGTTGGAAGGATAGAGAAAAACCCTTCTTGGCTCGGGAGATGGAATCGCCAAACATATACGAAAGCGTCCAGCTGAAAGAATTCCACCGTTAATTTTCTCTATTGAGAGACTGAAATTAAAAAGAGGATTACAAAGGTTCAAATCCAAAGTCAATTTCTGCCCAAATCCCTTCAGGCTGCAAGTTTGAAAGTACAGAAATGTAATTTGAAATCTCTTCAGGCACAATGGCGTGATATCTGGAAGGCTATGATAAGAGCTGTGTGTAGCAACTTCCTCAGTGGTTTACTTTTAGGCCAAAGGTAGAAAAGAGAATGACTGAAATATTCTGCCTAGTAGCCTGTTCCATCACCTGTAACAGGATAACCCAAGGACAGGATGCAACTGAGGCACCTCCGCATCACAGACATAAAGACCTTAACAGAAAATCAACATTTTCTATGCAATTTGACCTTGATCCTGTGCAGTTTATTGATTTCGATGTTTTTGTAGTTCTTCTTTCTTTGATCAAATTCAAACACTCTCAGTTTTAAGTTGATTTCTCTGTATCACAAGTAGGCTTACATTAACGCTGCATGGAAGTTACTGTGAAAATCCTCTTGTCGCCACACTGACGCCTGTTTGGGTACACCGAGGGGGAATTTAGCATGGCCAAAGCACCTAACCAGCACGTCTTTCAGACTGTGGGAGGAAACCAGAGAACCCTGAAGAAACACACCCAGATATAGGGAGAATGTGCAAACTCCGCACAGACAGTGACCCAAACTGGAAATCAAACCTCCAGTTCCCTGGCGCTGTGAGGCAGCTTGGCTAACCACTGTGCCACCATGCGCTCTCCTTTTTTTTTTGAGGGTATTTAGTTGACCTGATTTGTCCGCACTTTGTCTGTATCAATATCTGATTTAACCTCATGAGGGGTTAATTTTATGAGGCTCTGTTGATCATCAAGAGGATAGATGGGAGGATGTGCTATAATACTGCAGCCCCAATTCTCTGACCTGAGCTCACCACAGCTGAGAAGTTGGAGCAGGGCTTCAGAATGTTACTCTTCTCTGCTTTTCTTCAGTCTTTATTTCAAGTGCGGACGTTATAGCAGCCGTATCAAATGACCACAGTGTACAAATTAATGTTTATCGCGGTGGTTAAGTAGAAAGGTCTTTTAACATTATCCACTGACCTGATCCAGAAGTTTTTTTAATTAATTCGTGGGACATGGGCGTCACTGGTCGAGCCAGCATTTATTGCCCATCCATAGTTGCCTGGAACGGAGTGGCTTGCCAGTCCATTTCAGAGGACAGTTGAGAGTCAACCACATTACTGTTGCTCTGGAGTCACATGTAGGCCAGATCAGGTAAGGAGGACAGATTTCCTTCCCTAAAAGGGCATGATTATTCATTTTATGGGATATGGGCGTCGCTAGCTGGGCAAGCATTTATTGCCTGTCCCTAATTACGCTCCATTTCCATGGGTATTCAAGAGTCAAACACATTTCTGTGGGTCTGCAGTCACATGTAGGCCAGACCAGGTAAGGACAGCAGATTCCCTTCCCTAAAGAACATTAGTAAAACATAATAGGGTTTTTCCAACAGTTGACAATGGTCTCATGGTTATCAGTAGACTTTTAATTCCAGAATTTTATTGAATTCAAATTTCACCATCTGCCATGGTGGGATTCGAACCTGGGTCCACAGAACATTACCCTGGGTCTCTGGATTACTAGCTCAAATGAAAATACCACTATGTCACTGACTTAGTGAGCCAGATGGTTTTTTTTTTCCAACAATCAACAATGGTTTCATTGTCATCAGTAGATTCTTAATTCCAGACATTTTTTATTGAATTCAAATTCTACATCTGCCATGGGGGAGGATTTGAACCCTGGTCCCCAGAGCTTCTGGATTAATAGTCTAGTGGTAATACCACAAGGCCATTGCCTCCCCAGTGAAACAAGGAAGGCAAACAAGGGCTGAGAGTGTGAGAGGGTTAAAGTGTTGGCCATGGTCTGCTTGATGACCAAAAGCAGCAGCCAGAGTTTGTACATTCTCTTCCTGTCTGTGTGGGTTTCCTCCAGGTGCTGCGATTTCCTCCCACACTCCAAAGATGTGTAAGTTAGGTTGATTGGTTAAATGTGTAGGGTTATGGAGATATGGTGAAGGGGAGGGGTTCAAGGTAAGATGTTTTTCGGAGAGTCGATGCAGATTTGATGGGCTGAATGGCCTCCTTCTGCTCTACAGGGAAATTCTGTGGGTCTATAATTTTGGGTCTTTCGTCATTATTATACAACAACTTGGCTGATTATTGTCATTGGGATTTTCATGTGACACCTCAACAATCCAAAAATGAAACTATACACCGTCACAAACCAGTTTTCAATTTGAGATGCCCTCGTTTACCTGGTTTATGACACATTCTATACAATTCTACTGCAGTCTCCACCTCTTTTCTCTCTATTTTGCATCCAGGAGTAAATGTTGCTAACATGCAAGTCAAAGGAAAGTCATCCGTTTCAATGTGGAAAGTTGTATAAATATCCTCCTCTACAATCATCCTTAGCAGTGGTGCCCCAAAAGGCTGTGTTCTCAGCACCCTACTATACTCCTTATACACCTATGACAGTGTGGCCAAATTCCCCTCCAACTCGATTTTCAGGTTTGCTGATGGCACCTCCATAGTGCATCAGATCTCAAACAATGATGAGACAGAGTACAGGAATGAGATAGAGAATCTGGTGAACTGATGAGGGTAACAATAATCTCCTCCTCAATGTCAACAAAATGAAACAGGTAGTCATTGACTTCAGAAAGCATAGAGAACAACATGCCCCTATCTACATCAACGGGGATGAAGTGGAAAGGGTTGATAGCATCAGGTTTTTAGGTTCTAGATCATCCTGGTCGCCACATGCCTACACCATAGCTAAGAAAGCCCACCAACGTCTCTACTTTCTCGGAAGACTAAGAAATTAGACACATCAGCTACAACTCTCACCAATTTTTGCAGGTGCACCATAGAAAGCATTCTGATTGTATCACAACTTGGTGTGGCTTCTGCTCTGCCCAAGACCGCAAGGAACTACAGAAAGTTGTAAGTGTAACCTAATCCATCATGCAAACCAGCCTTCTATCCATTGACCATGTCTACACTTCCCGCTGCCTCAGCAAAGCGGCCAGCACAATTAAAAGTCCCTTAATGTCCGGGGACATTCTCTCTTCCACCTTCTTCTGTCAGGAAGCAGATACAAAAGTCTGAGGTCATGTACCAACCGACTCAAGAACAGCTTCTTCCCTGCTGCCATCAGACTTTTGAAAGGACCTATCTTGCATTATGTTGATCTTTCTCTTCACCCTATGACTGTAACATTACATTCTGCACTCTCTCATTGCCTTCGATATGAATAGTACACTGTCTGATAGCGCTTAAACAATACTTTTCACTGTGTGCTAATACATGTGGCAATAATAAATTAAATTAAATCAAAAATAAGGGATCTGTTTCAAAACAATTAGGAGAGATGGTGCTGTCATTGTAATGTCATGGAGATCCAGGCTAACTTTCTGGCGAAACAAATTCAAATCATACTAAGACTGTTGGTAGGACTTTAATTAAATTAATAAATGCAATTAATTAACAAATCTGGAGTCAAAAGTTAGCCTCTTTAATAGTGACCAACAAACAATCACCGATTACTGAAAAAAAACATCTAATTCTCTTTAGGAAAGGAAATCTGCCATCCTTAACTTGTTCAAGTGTGACTCCAGATCTATAGCAATGTGGTTAATTCTTAACTACCTTCTGAGATGGCCTATCAAGCCACTCAGTTCTGTAGCAATTCTGCTACTCAGTTCTGCTACAGAAAGGACAAAGAGGACAGACTACCTGTATTTCCCAAGGCATCAGATATGACCATGGTTCACCCATCCCTGGCCACCCCACAAAGTCCTCCCTAGTAACATTTGATCACTTATGCTGACATTGTGAAAGATGTCCCACAGATTAGCTAAGCAACAGCCTGACATAGCCGTACTCAGCAAATAATACCTTGTAGACAAGGTCCTAGACACCACCGTCCCAGGTATATCCTGTCCCATTGGCAGGACAGATCCAACAGAGGTGGTGGCACAGTGGTACACAGTTAGTGGAGGAGGGGGAAGTTGCTCTGGAAGTGCTCAGCACTTCCTCCAAGCCACATACCATCCTGACTCAGAAATATATGACAGTTCTTTCACCATCACTGGGTTAAAACCCTAGAATTCTCTTTTTAAAATCACATCAAGTGGACTAAAAGGTTCCTGAGGGGAGCTCACCACCAACCCCTCAAGGACAATTTGGGTTGATCAATGACCCCATGTAAGAATAAAAACAATTGAATTTAGAGCATGAAAATGACACACTCATGGTGGCACAGCAGTTAGCACTGCTGTGTCACAGCGCCAGGGACTCAGATTCGATTCCTGGCTTGGGTCATTGTGCAAACTCCACACAGACATTCTCCCCGTGTCTGCGTGGGTTTCTTCCAGGTGCTCCAATTTCTTCCCATGGTCTGAAAGACGAGCTGGCTGGGTGATTGGACAAATTCTCCCTCAGTGTACCCGAACAGGCACCGGAGTGTGGCAACAGAGGATTTTCACAGTAACTTCATTGCAGTGTTAAAGTAAGCCTACTTGTGACACTAATAAATAAAACTTAAACTCAAGTTCTGAGGAATAATTGCTGTACCATCCATACTCCGCAGCTGGGTTACTTGGTAAATATGTGACAGTAATATGAGAGTAAGGGTATCTCTGCAGACCGTAGCATAATTGTAATTATTATAAAATCGTATTGTCGCTGACTACTGCAGCTGATAGTAGCGTTCTCTACTCCAGACAAGCACAGATTAAGTCCACTGCAAACTATTGTAGGCTTTTGGTTCTGTACAAAGGCCTGTGCAAGACTATTCTGGAATGGAGGCTTACTCATGCCATGTGGTGCTTGTGCAGATTTGGCCTGAAATCACCTACTTCTCAATAAACTTGTTATTAATGAACACGGGATATACCTCGGATAAATTTATATATTTGGTTTAATCAGCTTGAAAAGAGGCTTTGCCTACAGGAGTTAGAGTGGATGGCCCAGATTTGTAAATCGACATTACTTAATGCAGATTACCCCTTTTATTTGTATCCGATTAACGATGACCTTAAAATATATCAGCTGGAATATCTAGACCAATTGCTCCAGGTAAGAACTAATACTCATTCAGGCATAAGAAAAGAACGGTCTTTCTTTAGACCATAATGATTCTGTAACGATCTTTCTTTTCTACAAGTAATAGGTAACTGCTTTGTGCAATTTGCAATTTAATTTAAACGTAATGAAACACATTATTGTCTTTCACATCTTCAGGAGGTCCCAAAGTGTTTCATAGTTTTGTGGTTACTCTTGAAGTGGGGTGCAATTGTGGCACAGTGGTTAGCACTGCTGCGTCACAACGCACTATTCTTTCTATTCTCTATTCTCTCTCCTTAGATGTTGTCACACCTGCTGAGATTCTCCAACGTTTTCTGTTTTGTAAATGGCCAGATAGTCTATTGCAATAATGGTAGGTGAGAAATGAACATTGATCAGAACACAGTGTATACCCTTCTTTGAACAGTTCCATGTGATCCTTCCCACCTGAACAGACAAAATGAACAGTTTAATGATGTGGCATTGCATAATGCTGCTAAATAACAGCAGAGGATGCAAACGGTCACGTGTTCCTACATTCTCTGCATAGGCACCTGCATGTTTATTTGCAACATCTATTCCCTCTAAAGTGACGTAACTAATATACGCACAAAGAAACGTGATTGAAGGTTTATGAATTCATGCCGAAAGCATCAGACCTTTACCTGATTCATTCAGGTTCTTGCTTGCAGCAGGGAATGCAATATTTTCCTGTTTTTGGAAATTTGAAAGTTTGTGCCCTGCACACTCAAGTCTCTCGGTCATTAATATGGATCGAGTAAAAAAAAATGGACATAAAACCGTCCCTTAGGGAACCCACTGTATACCCTCCTCCAATTCAAAGTGCAATCTCTACATTCTATTTCCAATCACTCAGCCAATTTCACGGCCATGCTGCCATTTTCCCCTTTTATTCATAGATTTCAATTCTTTATAGAATGGAATTATAGAACCCCTACAGTGCAGAAGGAGGCCATTTGGCCCATTGAGTCTGCACCGACAACAATCCCACACAGCCCTATCCCTGCAATCCCACATATTTACTCCGATGATCCCCCTAACACTAAGTAGCAATTTAGCATGGCCAATCCACCTAACTTGCACATCTTTGAACTGTGGGAGGAAACCGGAGCACCTGGAGGAAGCAGACACGGGGAGAATGTGCAAACTCCACATAGACAGTGGCCCGAGGCCAGAATTGAACCTGGGTCCCTGGTGCTGTGAGTGCTAACCACCGTGTCACCGTGCAGACCTTGATGTGCCGTTCTTTCTGGCAAAGCTATTCTGTGACAGTTTATCAAATGCCTGTTAGAAGTCCATAAAAAAGCACGTCAAACGCACAATCAACCATCTGTTACCTCATCAAAAAACTCCATCTAGTTCGTAAAATACAATTTAACTTTTATAAATCCATCATGGCTTTCCCTAATTATTCTGCACTTTCAAAGCGATTGTTAATTTTGTCCCGAATTATCATCCGTAAAAGCTTTCTGTGATAGATCAAGAGCGACTTGATGTGCTTGAATCAACAATAGGCTTCATTGCCAAATAAAGGATAATATATACGCCACAGTGAGGAAGAGGTCAGCTTGTCCGAGCAAGGAAATCTGGGTGGAGATTGCAGAGGATGTCAGCAGCTGTGGGTGTACCTGCACAAAACCTGATGCCAGTGCATCGGTGATATTATTCAGTCCACTGGAGTGAGGATTCTTACCTCCATTCCGTTTGATTTTGCGCCCAGTAACATGAGAGGGTGCACTTGATGCAGAGGGCATGACCACCCAGTTGACAGGAAGATGGTAGGGGTGGGGAGCAGTGAAAAGCTTATCCTGTCAGAGGCAGAGCAACATTTTGTTGGCAGACACACCTGTGTCTTTGCTGACCTTCACAATTGGTCACATGCAGTTGGCATTCATGTGCCCCAGAGTGTAGAGCCATCCACCAGTGTATTGTGTGTCTTCTTGGGGAAACTGGCAATCTTCAAGCTAACAGTCTCCTTTTGTGTGACCACACGAGGAAACAACACACAATGACAAAAAAAATGTCCAAGACACGTGGTGAATCTTCACCCCAGTGACAGATGATGTGGCCTAAGGAATGACAGGGCAACAGTGAGACAGAAGTTCCAATTCAAGAAAGTGAGAGTATGAGTCAGGAGCACATGGAAAGCAACATGCTCAGGATAAGTTAATTTATTAGTGTCACAAGTAGGCTTACATTAACATTGCAAAGAAGTTATTGTGAACATCCCCTCGTTGCCTTTTCGGGTACACCGAGCATGGCCAGTGCGCCTAGTCAGTGCATCTTTCAGACTGTGGGAGGAAATTGGAGCACTTGGAGGAAAACTCACACAGACATGGGGTTTCAGCGCAAAAACAGTGATCTAAGCCAGGAATCGAACCTGAGCCCCTGGCGCTGTGAGGCAGCAGTGCTAACCACTTTGCCACCATGCTGCCCCAAGTGACCATCTCTAGTCACATTACACGTTTCAGTTCTTACACGCAGGTTCAAGGTGAATGACACAGAGCTGAGACACCAGGGTCAACCAGCCACCCCTGAGGAGGAGGGGGGGATCCTCAGAGGATGCAGCAGCTCATTAAACCCCTGCACTCTCCACCAGCACAGACACTCATGTAAATGGATACGTAAACATGCAAATACTTGTGCTAAAATGCAGTGAAACAATCCATCAATCTATTGAAAAACAATTGTCTGAATATGGTTAAAAGCAGCCCACTTTTAAAACTGAATGAATGAAATTTAAGATGAATGGTACTGCCAAAGGTTGAAAAATCAGCTTTGCAAAAATCATGAAGGCGTCCGGTAAAAAAATGACACCTCTCGAAACAGAGGCATCCAACTGAAGTGGAATGTTAAGAATTTAGTCCAGAGATCTTTCATTTTAACATCGACCTGAGGGTGTAGGATTGTAATCAGGCCAAGGCTGTAAGATAAATGATGAATGATGGCTAGATTGATGAAGATGTCTTGGGCACTGAGGATTTATCAGCTGCAAAAGAACTGGCATGGCCTCAATGACCCACTTTCATGTCTCATTTTTAAGACTGCTGTTCCCTCTAATGTCAAGTAAATCTTCTCAGACTGAAAACAGTTGGCGTCTGACAGGAATATGAGAAAGGAAAGGTGGCTGGCTTGCTCTGTAAAGATTTACATGCACAGCATTAGTGTGAGGAATTAAAAGAATGTCAGAACTCACAAAAAAAAAGCAACAGAAATAAAAAGATTCCATGAAAATCCAAATTGGGATGAAGCTAAATCATTTCCTCGGAAAGACTTGTCAGATAATCAAGATGTAGTAGGTAACATCATGGAGAGAAACCAATGGAATATAAATAGTAGTTTTGTTATCGAAATTCCTTTCAGCTCAAAACATTGGATCATATACTATCTGCAGCAAAATATTTAAGGAAATTATATCTCATTGGTTTTAGTTAGTGATCCTACGCTCAACAGGGAGTCTCACTTGACTGGAATACGGGTAGGAGATTTGTCACCAGTTATTGAAGCTCAATCTACATTCCTGTTAAGAAATATTCCCCACTGAGGCTGTAGGATGGATGAATTCATGCCCTTTATAGAATATACCTAGGTTTTTTTTTGTATTTCCGTATTGAAAATTTTTAAAACTCGACTAATGGTTGAAAGACGCAGTTGAAATTAAACTGTAGATGCACGATTAAAGGTGAGTTAAAAAAAAAATTGAACCAAAGAAAGCCAATTCAAATCAAATCCAATCATGGTTCCTGCAAGAGGGACAAACCAGACCCAAGCTGACAAAACAAGGCATTGCACTCCATCCTGGGCTCGATCAAACCAGATCCAAGCTGACAGGATGAGACATTGCACCCACTCCCAGACTGTATCAAACATTTTGGGCAGGATTTTCTGGTCGCATTCGCCCCAATGCCGATAAACCCCACCCCCATGGTCAATGGACTTTTGCCATGGTACCGCCCGCGATGTGCTGTGCTGGTGGAGAGTGCAGGGGTTTAATGAGATGCTGCATCCTCTGAGGATCCCTCCTCCTCCTCCTCAGAGGTGGCGGGTTGACCCTGGTCTCTTAAGCTCTGCCTTTTACCTTTGACGAAAGGTCACCTGGACTCGAAACGTCAGCTCTTTTCTCTCCTTACAGATGCTGCCAGACCTGCTGAGATTTTCCAGCGTTTTATCTTTTGATTAAAGTCTCAGTTTAACTTCATTGCCTACCCTGATCCTTTATTCTACATCAGTTTAGGCAAACCATGAGGTCAGCACAACCCCAATGCAATGGGCTAACCTCGTCCTCTGCCCGAATATCATTTTCCTCCTGCCAGGTAAGTATTAAAAAGGTAATAGGAATGACAATAAAGTTCAAGATTTCAATATTTAAAATACTTAAGATAATGAGTGACAGGGTGATCTTGAATCACAGCTTTCCAAACTGGCCATTAAATCAAAGCCTTGTCCGTCCCCTCTCAGATATGAGCAATCCCAAGACACCATTATATGAAAGAATGAGGAGTTCTCCGCAGTGTCCTGTTTAACCCTCTCCTTCAAAATGTCATCACTACATCAGAATATCTAGTTATTAGCTAAATACCTTTGCTGGGAGCTTGCAGCACTAGTGCTTCCTGCATTGCAACAGTGACTACTGCACTTTCAAGATAATTCGTGGGTTGCAAGAACACCTTGGCACATCCCATGATCGTGAAGGAGAATGACGAGTGATATGAAGGAGAATGAGGAGTGAATTGGCAAGTTCTTCTCGTATCTGCGTGGGTTTCCTCTGAGTGTCCCAGTTTCTTCCCACAGTCCAAAGATGTGTGGGTTAGGTTGATTGGATATGTTAAATTGACCCTAAGTGTCAGGGGGATTAGCAGAGTGAATATATGGGGTTATGAGAATAGGGCCTGGTTGGGATTGGGGTCAGTGCAGACTCGATGGGCTGAATGGCCTCCTTCTGCACTGTAGGAATTCAATGTCAACTTATTCCCAAAATATTGCCTTTAATTTGGTTTGTGTTGAAACAAGATTGAACGTTGTAACAAAACAGTGGATTAATGTTAATTCGTCTTATAACAGCTGCCATCCGAATCACGAAGCCAAGATAAATACAAGATCTTAGAACTAACTCTTCATTCTCCATGTCTGCTGTGAGTTGTTAAGGGTTCTTGCTTACTATAGAAACATGAAAGAGGTTCATTCATTTGGTAGCATGCATGATCCAAGTCACCGATAGTATGGGTGGATTTTATGGCCTCGCTTGTCCTGAAACGGTAAAATTCCACCTGATGTCGACAGACCTTCCCATCAGCTACTCTTTGCCTGCTCCGATTCCTGGTAAAATTTCAGCTTATCAATACAACTTACATCTTAACATAGAAAGAAACTTGAATCTGATTTAGCTGCATGCTATCCAGACAAAACATACCACTCAGGAGTAGATAGGAGAGAAAGGAAGGAGAGGGTGCAGGATATCATGGGCAGCATTTTGCAGTTTTGCTAGTCTCCGAAACCATAAAATCCTGTCCAAGTCTAACCGACATTTCCACTGTCTGCTTCTCATCTGCCCCGATTCCTGTGGTGGGTGAGGCAGTAAAATTCCGGTCAGTATTACAGTCATAGCTAGAGTGTAGAGAAAGATCAGTAAGGTAGGTCCATTCAGAAGTCTGATGGCTGCAGGGAAGAAGTTGTTCTTGAGCCCTTTGATACATGACCTCAGATGTTTGAATTTTTTAAAATTTGATTTGATTTATTATTGTCACATGTATTAGTATACAGTGAAATATATTGCCTCTTGCGCGCTGTACAGACAAAGCATACCAGACATGGAAAAGGAAAAAACAGAGGGTACAGAATGTAATGTTGCAGTCATTGCCAAGGTGCAGAGAAAGAAAAGGAGAATCTTGAGACAAGCAGGAATGGATGATGGAGTATGCAACTCTGTGCAAGTGTTTGGAAGCTTGTGGGGTTGGGCTGTGTTACGTCTGGGACATTTTGATGAGACTTTTCAATAATGAAACTCCTACACTGAACTTTGAGTTTTTGTCCTTGCAAATAGAATTGAAAATGATAAAGCAGTAGCAACTTGTGTGATGGGAGCTAAAACCTTTAGCTTATTAAAATGCTTGGTGCAGCCTGACAAACTTGGCACAAAATCACATAAAGGACCTTGTAAATGTCCTGGAGACACATTTTCCTCTAAGCCACATTGTCACAGCAGAAAGATCTATGTTTTAGAAAAGAAACCAAGAGGGAGCAACAGTCATCCAGAATGTTGAAGGACTTAAAAAGCTCACTGAGCGTTGTGAATTCAATGAAATAATGAATCATATGCTCTGTGACAGGTTAGTCTGTGGCTTCATAGTGAGGCAATCCAAAAATACCTCCTACCAGAGGCTATCATCACTTTGCAGAAAGCCTTAGAGATTACAGTCTCCATGGCGATGATTGCAAAAGAAGCACTAGCAAGTGAATGCATCATCTGGACAGCTTAACGTGACAGTTGAGCAAGGACTCAAGATAGCAAGCAGCCAAGAGTGTTACCATTGTGGAAACCTCACCATCCATCTGAATGTTGGTGCAGAAACCCTGAATGGCAAGAAGGGATACATTGGCCACAATTTTACTGGCCCGCCCGCCACACGAATCAAAACAGGTGAAGGGCAGAGCTTGGAAAGGTCTGTTAACCTAGGGTGGGATTTGATAGTTTCGGGACGAGCTATGCCATAAAATCCTGTCCATTGAGCATGTATGTAAAAGCAAAAAAAAAAAAAGAGGCCCTGAAACAGAAAAGCAAACCAGAGAAAATTTGCATTCTGGGGTAACACAACGAAGAATCTTCAATTTGCACAGCAGGAACTAGAAAGATTGCAGAAAAGATTTACTAGGCTGCTACGAGGACTTGATGGTTAGAGTTATAAGGAGAGGCTGGATAGACTGGGGCTTTTTTCTCTGGAGTGTAGAAGGCTGAGGGGTGATCTTATAGAAGTCTATAAAATAAAATAATGATCAGCTAGGTAGTCAATATCTTTTCCCAAAAGGAGGGAAGTCTAAAACTAGAGGGCATAGATTTAAGACGAGAGGAGAGAGATACAAAAGTGCCCAGAGAGACAATTTTTTCACTCAGAGGGTGGTGAGTGGCTGGAACAAGCTGCCAGAGGTAGTAGTAGAGGCAGGCACAATTTTATCTTTTAAAAAGCATTTAGATAGTTACATGGGTACAATGGGTATAGAGGGATATGGGCCAAATGCGGGCAATTGGGATTATCTTAGGGGTTTTTAAAAAGGGTAGCGTGGACAAGTTGGGCTGAAGGGCCTGTTTCCATGCTGTAAATCTCTATGACTCTATAATGGAGGATCAGAATGACACCCAATCTGAAGATGAAGGGCATCTTCTCATCGTATCTTGTCAGTGGCGTATAGTTCACAGGGCTACTGAGCAACATGGCTACTGGAGGGCTAACCAATCTGGATATAAGGGCAGTAGTTTCTCTGGTCTCAGATGCTGTGTACAAGGAAAAGCTTAAATATATTCCCTTCATATCTGCAGAAATTGTTCTGAAAATATATAGAGGGAATCCTAAGGAGAAACAATGAGTGGGCACACAATCTTGTACAAAAAGAATATCCAGGAAAACCTCCGGAAAACTCAAAGGTGTCAACAGTCTGGAGTGCCTCATTTGGTCACAGGCTTGTCTGTGACTAAAGGTTCAGACTAGGCAGATGCGAATGGCAGGCTCATTAATCCTATTTTCAGTGGCTCTTTGGCTCCCCCATCTTCTCCCACATCGGTTACTCAGAGTCCAATTTCTCCACTGAAATTCCAATAGCCAGAGATGGCAACCCCGAAATATCTGCACTGATCACATGGCAATCCCCGTCTCCATTACTGCTCTCCTCCTCAGGTGGCCTACATGTTTCCTAAGCCTGCAGTCTCGTACCTCCAACAAAACCTGCCTCTGTTCTCTCCATTATGTAACCCAGTCACCCACGCTGAGCCCACTGCTAAATCTCAAACCAAAGCTGCTTCCTCCACTTTCAATGCTCTAATGTTCTTTTCTGAATCATGGTTTACCCTCAGAGGTTTGTTTAGCCTCCACCCTCCCTGCCAAATCTGGGAATATCATGTCCAATCTTGTTTGTAATCAATGTCCCATCAGTAACTAGGCTGGCGTGACCCCTATGGTTAAGTTCGGGTGGTGTTATTATATGATAACAGAAAACTGGCTATGCATAAAGGAAGGGCATGTTCACCTATTTTTATTGGCGACTTGAATGTTTGTACCACCTGCTCTGCCAACTCATTTGGTGCCAGATGGTAAGATGTTGGCTTTACATGGCGAATGCTATTGGACTTGAAACATTTTTGGAATTCCTTCGTTGTGAATGATGTGCCATTGTCTGACACAACCACTCCTGGAATGCCATGGATAGCGAATATCTTCCTTAGCTTATCAATGGTGGCCATGGCTGTTGTCAAATTCATCAGCTGCACATCGAATCACTTGCAGTGTGTGTATATGCTAGTGTAAGAAACATACGACCCATAAATGGCTCAGTAAAATCTATATGTAGCCTCACCCACGGATGGCCTGGACACTCCCATAGATGCAAGTTCAGCAGTGGTGGTTGAGCTTTGCAATAAGGGCAGTGATTAGCCATCCTTTCTATTTCTCTGTCAATGTCTGACAGCCACACAACTCCTGGCTAGGGCCTTCAATTCTACTTTGACCTAGATGAGAGTCATGCAATTCTGGTAACAGGAGTTGTCCCACCCCAGGAGAGTTTATAACCTTTTGACCATGTAGATGACAGCCAAACTTTTTGTCTATTTGGGAGCATTTCTTCATGTGGCACAACATTCTTGAAGCGAAGACAATGGGCTTTTCTTCTCCTCCAGGTATCTTATGGGTATGGAGTTCCCAGTGCATACAGTGAAGCATCACAGGTTACTACTAAGTCTTTGTTTAGTTCAAAATGCACCATTAAGGCAGCTGCCTGTAGGGGCTGTTTAACCATTTGGAAAGATTCCTTTTGTACTCTCCATTTTCATCTTCGGTTTTTTTTTAAAACAGTTGGTGAAGTGGAGCCAGAATAGTAGACACATTTCTTTTAAAGCCTGCCATTGTAATTGACCATTCCCAGAAATAATTTGAGCTCAGATATATCTTTTGGCTGTGGCACTTCCTTGATGGCTTTTATCTTTTCTTCCAAAGGATGTAGATCTTTTGAATCGACACTGAATCGAAAGTAGGTAACTTCTTCTGGCATTTCTCCCATTTCAGCCGAACCTCTGCTTCCTTGAACCACCTCAACTAACCTTCTAAATTGGATCTGTGACCTTCAGATGAAGTGGCAATGATTAATACATTGTCCAGATAAACCATTACAGGCCTTACAAAATGGCACAGGCTGATGAGACTCCAAAAGGCAGCCTTGTATACTGGTACAACCCCTTGTGCATGTTGGCTGTCCCTAGCTTTTGCAAGTCCTCATCCAACTCCAACTGCTGAAAGATAAGGCTAAGGTCCAATTTAATGTATTCTATCCAGTATTAGTTCAGCATGGAGATCTTTAATGCTGGGTATGCATTACCTATTTATCAGTGCTCCTCTATTGACAGTTAGCTTGTAATCACCGCAAGTTCTTCCAGTCCAGTCTGGTTTTAAAATGGGGACAACGGGTACAGCCCATTCAGAGAATTGTACGGCTTTATAATGCCCAAATCCTCTAGACTTGATGCATGATTTCCACCCTAAAGAGTATCAGGCACTAGGCGGGACCAAAAAAATTTAGATGTCGTTTCTTGATCCGGATAGATTTTAGCTTTAGCTCCCTGTATCCATTCTAATTTATCCCTGAAGATCTGAGTATTTATACCATAGCTCCTGAAAACCACTGCCCCCTCCCTCCCCCCACATTTCCAGCCAGTTTTGCTGTATCTGCTTTAACTAATCACTTCTCATTAAACAAGGTTTGTGATCCTTGATTACCAAGACTGGCAGCTTTTGGTTCTGATATAGCACAGTTATTGTTGCTGCTGTCTGCAATGTCTTTCCAGTACATATGGACAACACTCCTTTCTTTCAGACAATGAAATGCCTGTTCCCCTCTGACTGAGGTTACCAGCCCTGTATCCACTCCCATTCTGAGTGCTTTGCCATATACCAGTAAGGTTATTTCTACTGCTTACCTTAACACTGCTGTGATGCCAGAAGTGGCACTTTGCTTAGCTGGTCATACTTTAGGGTGAATGACTCGGATCCCTTACTGGACTCCTCATTTAAATTGTTCAAAGGGAGTTAAGCTAATAGTTGCCTTTTTTTTCCCACATTGATGTGTACTGATTGATTTGCTCTGCATCATGACTTTGAGTGACCTCTCTTGTCACAGTTGAAGCACACATTCATTAAAAACTTCTAGGGAGTGTTCTCCCCCATGTCGAAGACACACTTCAGCCCTCAATGTTGCACCGCTTCTATTGGGTGCTATCGTCCTTACTCCTAGGCTGTTTTTCACCACAGTAAATGATGTACCTTGTTCGACATGCTTTGCAAACGCTCTGTTAGCCCCTGCTCTGCACAGTCACCTGGGCCAGTTCTATAGTTTTTTCAAAGGTGATTTTTGTCTCTGCTATTAACCTTCTTTGTATTATTTAGCTGTTTATAGCACAGACCGTTCTGTCCCTTAATGTTTCTGCTAAAACTGGGCTGAATTTGCCCAGTTCTGCCAGTCCCCTAAGTCTTACTACAAAACCTGACATGATCTTCCCTGGTCCACAGATTGCCACATGAAACTTGTATCTCAGCACAATGCTTGAGGGGCAGGGGTTAAAATGATTTCTGACCTGCACTACAATCTGCTCAAATGTTATTGTATCTGGAGTGTCTGATGGTGTTAATGTGTGCACTAAGCTGCAAATATATATTAGAAAAATAACCTCCTTCTTTTCTTTCTTGGTTACTTCATTTGTAACAAAGTAATATCCACAGAATTTTGATGTACTATCTCCAGTCATTGGATTCTGGGTCAAATGGCACAATCATTCCTATCATAGACATTGTAAAGTGAGTGTATCTTACTGCTTCTTACTCTCAACACTCAAGTCTCCCCTTCCCCCTCTAGCTGGGCACTGCAAGCCCTGAAAACTTTTGATGTTTTGCCTCGTCACCAGTGTAACAGATCGAGAGCTACCATTTGCAGCTTTAATTACAAATGCTTTATCGCCAACAGAATAAATATACAACAAGGTAAGACTAGATTACAAATGCAACTCCTCTGCTTGACTCTCTGGTTCCAACCGTGAGACCTTCCTCGAGCCATCATCCACACCCTCCTGCCGATTGGCTTAGCTTCCTGCCAGGGAGATCCACAGAGTCCTTGCTGGTCACATGCCCCTCAGAACAACGCCACCCCCTTCAAGAGCCATGCTACGCTGGGCAGGGTGTGGTGGTGGTGGTGGGGTGCAGCTAGTTGTGTGAGGGACAGGGTTATGGGAGGATAGGGGTAGATACAGGGTAGGCTTTGTGGTGTGATGCTACACATCGATGACAAAGAGAAGACAGATTGAAGAAATGTTATGCCATTTCTGGCAGCACCAGCAGTTAAGGGAACTGGATCCAGGATTTTTTTTTGGACTGGCGACTGGACAGATGTTTGGATTGGGGGGAAATGTAGGGGCAAAAATCAGTTTTTCCATTGCGGGATCAATCCTGCTCCCCTTAACTCCACAGTCTGGTTAGTGAATTACCAAAGGTTAACAGATAAGTTGTTTAGGCATTTTGTTTTTCTCATATGCAGCCTGTGATGGCACCAGTTAAATCAATCATCGATGGAGCAGGGATCTCAAGCTGGTTTTTAGCCCTTTGGATTTGGTTATACAAAGAAGGAGTCAAAGGGTGTTAGGAGATATACAGCACAGAGACAGGCCCTACGGCCCAACTCGTCCATGCCAACCAGGTTTCCTAAGTTGAACTAGTCCCATTTGCCTGCATTTGGTCCATATCCCTCTAAATCTTTCCTTTCCATGTGCCTGTTCAAATGTCTTTCAAATGTTGTAATTATACCTGCCTCAGGTCCCTTTTAAATCTTTCCCCTCTCACCTTAAACCTATGCCCTCTAGGTTCGGACTCCCCTACCAGTTGGCCAGCTGGAAAAGAGTTATCCAGCCTAATCCGACCTCTTGTTTGTGATTACCCAACATGACGATTCACATCTTCTGGCTAGTCACTTTCTTGTAATTGCCCCAGTTCTCTCACATACAATCTTCACTCCAACCACTAATCCAAACCATGCACCTAAAATTCCACGATTGAACGAGTTAGGGAAACTGTGGGTGGAATACTCCCATCTGGAACTAAGCCCTGTGGCTGGGATGGGAGAAGGGACTGTTTCCTGTTGCAGAGGCTGACGAGAAACTACATATCATCCATCCCTGTCGCGATTAATTATACACCCACTGGTTTAGTGCCGGATTCACCGGTGAGCAGGGTTTCATGGCACACATTGCGCTGTCATACTTGGATGCCAAATTTAAAAGGCACCTGACATCACTGACCCTCAATTGAAGAAAGAAGGCAGGCTTTCTGAAGAAGGTGGTGGATCTCCAGAAACGTTCTGACGCTGGAAGATGGACATCCTCGAAGACACTGAAGTTCGAAGATTCACCTGTTTGGGGTTCCCTACCCACTGAGATTTTCCAGGTTCCAAGGTCACTGAGGGCCATCATCCCAAAATTTGGAAGCAGCCCCAGGCCTTCTTCAGGTAAGTCCCGCCTTTTGCACCCCATCTTGGTCCAGACATACTACAGAATCCTATAGTACAGAGGAGGCCATTCATCCCATAGGGTCTGCACCAATCACAATCCCATCCAGCCCGTAGCCCCATGTATTTACCCTGCTAGTCCCCCTGACACTAAAGGGCAATTTAGCGTGGCCAATCAGCCTAACCCACACATCTTTGGACTGTGGGAGGAAACTGGAACACCAAGAGGAAACCCATGCAGACACGAGGAGAATGTGCAAACTCCACACTGACAGTGATCCAAGCCGGGAATCGAACCTGGGTCCCTGGCGCCTTGAGGCAGCAGTGCTAACCACTGAACCACCATGCCGCTCATGTGTCAAGTCTGGATGAGTCACTTCCCATTGGAATCTGAGACAACTGGGCATGGATCTGCACACTGTTAGTGAGACTGGTTTCATGCCAGCCTCCGATGGTCAATCCATCATGGTGAGCAGCACTGGAAGACCCTGCTGTAGATTCACACTAGTGTAAATCCCCTGCCAGCCCACCGTTGTTCCCGCCTATGGGGGCATGAGAGAATTCTGCTATATGTGTCCAAAACTGGTCATGAACCCTTGGGTCTGACCAGCGACCAAGGTAGAAAATTACAACAAGTCAGTCTGTTACCACCAGACTAATTAGTGAAATAAACTGACAAAGATGATAAGAGGAACCACAAATAGGAACTACAGAGTAATAGAAGGGACAGGTTTTTGAGTGGAAAAGTAGGAAAATAACTGAGAAGGTTTTAGGACATTGCAGATTTTGGGGGATTTATCTTTCAAAAGAACACGTTGCTCTGGATAGCATGAAGTACAGAACATCCTCTCTGAGGCACAGCTTTAGTTAATGAAGGTCATGTTACAGAGTGAGGTACACCTCCTCACACTGCGTGTCTTAGAGCAGTTCCTCACCATCTCCACGACTGAGCTCCCTCGATCTTGAACGTTTTCCAGTCATGAAAACTAATCATCGCTTTACACTTTCTCAGCTCCACATTTACGTCTGTGAATTATTAGATAAATGTCAAAGCGGTGAGCAGAACAAGAAAGGTCAAAAGATAAACTGTGTTTTTATTCGCTTTTTTATATTAAGCATTGTTCCATGTTAAAATTGTGTCGGAAAATTTAGCCAATAAAAAAATCCTCATTTTCCATTTCCTTCTTTTCTTTCAAGATCCTCCAAGATTTTGCTTGCACAACCAGGATTTAATTCTATTCTGCTAGCATGCTTGCCTACAGTCCTCAAGAGAGTATAGGTCAAGGAATAGATCAAGGAAGACATTTTCTCTTCCACTTTCTTCCGTCGGGAAAAACATACGAAAGTCTGAGGTCACGTACCAACCAGCTCAAAAACAGCTTCTTCCCTGCTGCCATCAGATTTTTGTATGAACCTATCTTATACCAAGTTGCCCTTTCTCTACACACTCGCTCTGAAAGTATGACTGTTGTGTTTCTATAGCTCGAGGGGCTAAAGGGATATAAGGGAAGGCAGGGTCAGGATATTGAATTCGATGATCAGCCATGATCAAAATAAATGGTGGAGTAGGCTAGGAGGGCTGAATGGCTTCTGGTTTCTATATAGTGCTACATTCTGCACCCTCTACTTCCCTTCTCCGCTGTGTACTCTGTGAATGGTATGTCTTGTCTGCATAGCACACAAGAAACAATACTTTTCATTATATCCCAATAATAAATCAAATCAAATCTATTTTTCCTGGAGCCACAGGGATTGTAAAAACAAGTTTGTTAATTAAATTAGCTATCACGTATGTACCTATCCATGATATTGTTTGTAGGAGTGACAACTGCATAGTCATTGTGGAGGTGAGGGACGACTCACTCTGCGCCCACTTCAGAGAATGATTGGTTGTCCCTCCTCACCCCCTCCCCTCCCCCCCACCAGAGAAGGATTGGGCCTCCCTCTTCACTACCATAACCAGGGAATGATCGGGCCCCTCCACTCCCCACCTCCCACCAGAAAATGATCAGGCCCTTCATTCCCCATCCTTCCCCCACCAGAGAACGTTTGGGCCTCCCTCTTCCCTCCCCTCCACCAGAGAACGATCTGGCCCACCTCCCTCCCCATCACCGATCTGAGTTAGAGAGCCATTGGAAGCTCTGAACTCTTCAGCAGCTGGAGTGTCCGAAACAGACCTTTGCCAATCTTGTCTGTTTTGTGTTGAATCTGGGTGGGCGAATGCGGTGGTAATGGGTGAAATGCTGGTAAAGTTGGGCAGGCAGCCCATTAATTCAATTTAAATGCATTTAAATCGCCGGTGCGCTCATTTCAGGCACGGTGTAGATCATGGCCATTTTTCGGGCCTGGTAAAGTGGACGTCTGCACAGACACTGGCGTGGATCGTGCTTGTGTTTCAGATTCCAGCATCCGCAGTATTTTGCCTTTATCTTACGCGCTCAAATGTCTGAAGAATGACTTGCACCCACAATCCTTGAACTTGGAGGCGGAGGTGCTAGCGACAGAACCACAGCTGAGGTGGGTAGCTGTGGGGGGGGGGGGGGGGGGGGGGGGGGGGGCGGTGGGGTGTTGCAGATATGTTTGGAATTTTCACACGTTATATTTGTTAGTCTTCACCAAGTGTGTTAAGTTGTAACAAATGGAAAGTTCATGTCAAATGCCAAGAGAAACATTTCACAGTCTCGTCCCAGCGAAAACAAGCATCTTTTTATCGCTGAAAATTAGTTGTGATGAAAAAAACATGGAAGCAAATTTATGATCCTAATAACTCCTCTGGGCTGAAGCCAACGCTGTAACAATATTTCATAAATGCAACACACATTGTAGCCATTGGCACGCCATAAATCACTCCTCATCCCCTTCCTCAGATTGTCAATAAACATTGGGGTAGTTGCTAAGAACAAAAATATTAGATTCCTTTCTCTAGTCTGAGGGTGAAATTCCCAAATAGAGCAGTCACCGTCAATAGGTTTATTTCAAGCTCACCTTTAAATTTTGTCAGAATATTTTTTAAAAAATCTTTCGACAGATTCACAGATATTTTAGGAGCGCTAATTTAGTTGCTGAATTTAGGCAGAACTTACAGGTCCCTTATCAAGTCAATGCACAAATGAAGTCATCAACCTCCCCCGTTACTGGAAGGAACCACCCTCTTCTACAGGTACTGGCACACCTCACTGTTCACCTTTTCAAGTTCAGGCATTCGCAGGCTTCGACAGATAATTAACCTCGCTACTGGTGGCTGCAGATTAAGGCATCTTTCTGAGCACCGATTACCCACTCAGCTTCAGATCAATCTGTTCACAGATAGGTCCATCAAACATTAGCGCCCTCTGGTAAGTAGGTCAATAGGAAAGTGGCATAGGTATAAACCCCAGTAACGTGGACACAATAGATTAAAGATTAATGTATATGCTGGTGGTGGTTGGCACCCCGTGATTAGCACCACTGCCTCTCAGTACCAGGGACCTGAGTTCGATTCCGGTTTTGGGTCACTGTGTGGATTTTGCATGTTCTCCCCATGTGTGGATGGGTTTCAACTGGGTGCTCCATTTTCCTCCCAACACTCCAAAGGTGTGCAGTTTAGGTGGATTGGCCATGCTAAATTGCCCCATGATGTGTAGATTAGGGGGATTAGCATGGCAAATGCATGGGGTCACAGGGATAGGGTGAGTGTGGGCCTGAGTAGGAGGCTGTATCAGGAGAGTCAGTGCGGATTTGATGGGCCGCATGGCCTCTTTCTGCACTGTAGGGATTCTATGATTCCGTTTTATCACGAGGATTATGATTTATGTAATTCTTCCAGCAACGACCTCTGTGCAACAGCAATCAGAAATTCCAGCACCCGGGAATTTCCAGAATACCCAGTCCCAGCAGATGCGGCTCCCCACTGGAAGCTAGTTGAAAATTAACCCTTGAAAATCTGCTTAAAAATTCCATCTGTGGATATTAGCAAACGAATATTTAATGCAATCAAGAAACATTGCTGACTTCCCCAATTAAAATAATTTAACATTGACTTCTGATTTGGACAGGATGAGGATTTACTTTAAAACTGCCCTGATTTCTTCTCTCACCACCCGTCTATAAACGGAAAGATGTTTGTTGATTTTTGATTCCCCTTTCATAGGTGGTGGTGTATTTTCCCTAACCCTCCAGTTTTGGAATGATCCAATCCTGTATTAATAATCCCACAGCAAACTTGAAATAAGGTAAAATGAGGGGGTTAGTTTATTCTACACAAAACAAATGCAGAAAGAGGATTCACAATCCACTCCCCCCACCCCCACCCCCACTGAGTGGGGGGGGGGGGGGGGGGGGGGTGTGCCAGGACACTCCCAGGGCATGTCCCTTACCATATGGGGGCTATATTTACCTCCACATCCCAGCCTGGTCATCATGAATGTTTTCTTATCATAGAATCATAGAGTCCCTACAATGCAGTAGGAAGCCATTCAGCCCATCAAACCTGCACCAACAATCCCATCCTGGCCCTATCCCACATATTTACCCTACTAATCCCCCTAACACTAAGGAGCAATTTAACATGGCCAATCAACCTAACCTGCACGTTTTTGGAGTGTGTGAGGAAACCAGAGCATTGGGATGAAATCCACGCAATGAGGAAAATGTGCAGACTTTGCACACAGACAGTGACCCGAGCCGGGAATCGAACCCAGGTCCCTGATGGTGTGAGGCAGCAGAGCTAACCACTGTGCCACTACCCCCCTCCTCCTCTCCCTCTTCCCCCCCCCTTTTTGAAAACCAATAGAGATTCACACCAGCATGATGTCACACCAACCGGATAGGAGGACAAGACAGATTGGATGTTACAATATTGACGCCAATAAGTAGGTGCTAGTTTATTAAAATGTGTGGGAATGTAGGATTTCTACCTGGGAGTGTTTCATTGCAGCTATTCCTCGGGTTGTTGTATATTTTATAGCAGAACACTTGGAAAAAATTGGCAGAATTGGATAGATTCAGCATGGATTTATGAAAGAAATCCTGCTTGGCAAATCGACTGCAATTCTTTGAGAGTGTAGCTAGTAGAGTTGATGAGGGGGACCAGTAGATATGGTTTATTTAGACATTCAGAAGGTTTTCGGCAAAGTCTCACATTAGAGATTAACGTGTAAAGTTAAAGTGTATGGGATTGGGGGTAACAATTTAGATGGATAGAGAATTGGTTGTCAGACAGAAAACAAAGAGCAGGAATGAGTTGGTCTTCTTCCAAATGGTAGACAGTGACTAGTGGTTTACCGCAGAGATTAGTGATAGGGCCCCAGCTATTCACAATGCATTAATGATTTAATGAGGGAGCTAAATGTAATCTTCCCAAATTTGCATGTGACACGAAGTTGGTGAGAGAGTGAGCTGTGAGGATATGGAGATTCTTCAGTGTGATTTGGTCAAGTTGAGTGAGTGGGCAAATGAATGGCAGATGCAGTTTAATTTGGATAAAATGTGAGGTTATTCACTTCGGTAGCAAAAACAGGAAAGCAGATTACTATCTGAATGGCCATAAATGAGGAGAGGGGAATGTGCAATGAGAGCAGGATTTCCTTGTACGTCCACAGAAGGTAAGCATGCAAGTGCAGCAGGCAGTAAAAAGGCAAATGATATGTTGGCCTTCATAGGTGAGAGGATTTGAGTGCAGAAGCAGGGATATCCTGATGAAATTATACAGGACCTTGGTGAGGTCATGCCTGGAATATTCTGAGCAGTTTTGGTCTCCTTATCTGGGGGAGGATGTTCCTGCTGTAGAGGGAGTGCAGAGGAGATTTACCAGACTGATTCCTGGGATGGTGGGACTAATGTATGAGGAATGTCAGTTAGGATTGTATTCGCCGTAATTCAGAAGATTGAGAGGACATCTCACAGGAACCTATGAAATTCTAACTGGCCTAGACAGGGTAGATGCAGGGAGGATGTTCCTGATGATGGGGGAGTCTAGAAGAAGGGGTCACAGTCTGAGGATACAGGGCAGACCATTTAGGACGGAGCTGAGGAAAAATTTCTTCACCCAGAGAGTGATCAGCCTACATAATTCACTACAACAGAAAGTAGTGGAGGCCAAATCATTGTGGGGGGAATCCTCCCATCCCAATGGCTATGGGAGTCATAGTGCATGGGGGGCTGGACCATGCAAAGATCCATTGACCGCAAGCAGGATTCTCCAGTCTCCAACTGCGAGCGCAGTTGGAGAATCCCACTCTGTATGATTTCAAGAAGCAGTTAGATATAGCACTCGGGGCAAAGGGAATCAAAGGATATGGAGGAAGGCAGGGTCAGGCTATTGAGTTGGATGATCAGCCATGATCATAATGAATGGTGAAGGGTCAAAAGGGTCAAATGGCCTCCTCCTGCTCCTATTTTCTATATGTTCAGACTATTTGCTGACTAACATTGTTTAGATTCCATGCATCGGTTGAGCACAGATGCTGATTGTGTACTTCTCTGCACTACTGTCATCTGTTGAAAGTAGTTTGGCAGCCTACAAGAATTCTAATAAGCTTTGATGCTTCCAAAAATCAAGATTTCAGCTGTGTAGGAGGATAAGGCATGAGCGGACATTGTGGTGTCAAGGCCAGTAAATCCATGTTAATCTACTGAAATGTATGGAAACTAGGTTTATACCTTTTCTTGGTACGCAGCTCATTACTTCACCGGTGGGGAATGGGGAACTCTCGTTTCAGGCCCCCTCACACAATTCAGTGGCCATTCTGGGATTTGCGCCCTCTAACTCACACATCCCAATTTCTTAGCGTGGCCAATCAACCTAACCCGCACATCTTTGGACTGTGGGAGGAAACCCACACAGACACAGGGAGAACGCGCAAACTTCACACAGACAGTGACCCGAGCCAGGAATCGAAACCAGGGCCCTGGAGCTGTGAAGCAGCAGCGCTAACCACTGTGCAACCGTGCCACCGAGACAACACATAGCCTCACTAAGCAATCCAAAGACGTTTCCTTAGCCCTGAGAGTTCTTTACAGTTTTTTTAAAACTTTCTTGTCTATGACTCCAGGATTCCCCACCATTCCTTAGCAGTAAATGCCTCCCCCCTTGGCACAGCTGAGTCTTCAGTGCTGCCAGCCTTGTGACTGGGTTGGCAGCATAGAGGGCACCTGTTGTCCTTAATTAGTTGGGGGCCAACAGGTGGGCAATTAGGAGGCTGTGGTGAAATTGCCAAGCGGGTTCTGGTGCCAGCAGGCGAGGGTCCAGATCTGCCCTTTCCCCCTAATGTTGGGGTTCGCCACTCAGATAAAATTCAATCCAAGGTGCCCCAGAATCCTTATACTTTAGAACAACTTCATAATGACTCTAACACAGAAAGGAGCAGCAGTCCTTGGAAGTGTTGCAGGCATCAAGGGAAATAGAGTTAAGGTCAATACTTTGTCGAGTGTATGCAATAATCATACCTTACCCAAAGGGCCCAGATGAAATTCAGGGACAGGAGGTGTGTGATAAAGGTAGTGTGTACCATTGTAAAGACAAAATACAATGGCTGCATTTAAATAAATTCCAGGGCAAAACATCTTGACGTGAACTAATCTGAATGACTTTAAATCAAACCAGCTATTTGGAATAAAATCCTTTTCTAATAACTAACAATAATAAAAAATCTTGCTTCACAATATTCCCAGTAGTTACATAAAATGTCTGGTTTAATCGCTAAACTGTTGTGGTTGTTTATTATCCTGCACTTACTAGTGCACAAGGCAGACGTTGCCATAGTGAGGTTTTGTCTGGAACAGGTCACAAATCTGTTGCCAGGGGCTTATAGGTGAGGGGCGGCACTCGGCATTAAGCATGGCTGACCAGGACACACTCTCGCTCTTGCCAACGTCCACCGGCATGTGTTGGGAGGGTTTTGCAAGTTGATACTCAACATCCTCTGCATTACGAACTCATACCTTCCTTGGCAATCGAGCCCCAGGATGTGTGACTTAAAGTCATAACTACTGGCTCAGACGCTGGGACACACCCATTACGCCCCAAGACCTCTCCTTGCTGCTAAATACAGAAGGCTATATTTATGTTTACCATATCAATCTGCATTAAGTTCCTTATGGAAAATTCCACTCTTGTAAAAGAAGGTTACTTCGAACTTCAGGCTTTTCTGACCTACAATTACACGGAGTCTCCAAGATCAGGCGTTCTGGGGTGAGAAGGCTTTGAATGCTTGCAATATCTAGGGGCTCCTAAAAGGAAGCATGAAGATATGCGTCACTCTCTTCAACCTCCCCTCCTGACTCACTAAGTAAACCACCAGACCAATGCAGTGTGGTGGTCGGTGAGCAATAAAGTGAGAAATCAGGAATGCTCAATCCCACATGATTTGCATCTCAATAATGGGCAACAACAGCTCTGATCCTCCAGGGAAGGCCTGGAAATCCCAGAGCAATGCTAAAGGGCATGGAGTCAAATCTAAGCAGAATTCCATTCCTTTTACATGTCCTTTGTGCTGGGGGAAATGACATGTTTCCGGATGGCAAGGATCTGGAAAATTGATTCCCCCGGATCTTTTTTTAATGACACCATGAAGTTTTAAAGTATTCTTCGAAAAAAGGAACACAGTCCATCGCTTCCTTTCATACTCAGTCTCCCATCTCCTTCACAGCTACAATGCTGAATTTTAAAATGCATGCAAGGAAGATCAGTATAAACATTACAGTGTAGTCTAAAAGCATACCTTTCTATATTGGCAGCCCCATGTGGCCCTGTTTGCTTTGGGTCTTGTCCAACATAGCTAGCCGTTTGAATTGTATCAGTTCACAAATATTATTCATCATATCCATAAATTTCCACATGTGCATTTTTCAAAAGATGGTTATTCATTGTAATGAACTGGGATAATTGCATTGACAAGATTTATGTTATTAAATGTTAGCATGCAACAACGTACTGAAGATAGATTGGTTTAACTTTATAAATATTTATAAAGGGGAAAACAAGACTGTAGAAGGTATGAATTCATAAATCTAATCTCCAATTTCAAAGAATGTTTTCGTTGTGACTTGCAGTCTATATGGTTTCTGGTCAAACATCCATCCCAAAACCGCTTCAGAAATTAAGAGCGATCCCAGCTGGAATTTCTCCGGCCGTTCAGGCCACAGGACTCTCCGGTCCTTCTGGCCGTGCACCCCTGCCCTTGGGTTTCCCACCAGCGTGGGGTGATGTCAGTACGAACTCCCATTGACAGTGGCGAGACCAGAGAATCCCGCCGCTAGCAAACAACATGCCACCTCCTAACAGCGGAAACACACATCCGTGTGGCTGGAGAATCACACCTAAAAAGGTAAAAATGTTTGGAATTATATTCTTTTAATTACACCAATTCCCTCCTGTGACAGTGTAATGTCTATCCAATCATGTCACCCAATTAGAGGTGATTCCACCATCCAAAACTTTCAGGCAATGGCCTGGTGATATTATCGCTAGACTATTAATCCAGAAACTCAGCTAAGGACCTGGGTTTGAATCCCACCACGGCAGTTGGTAGAATTTGAATTCAATAAAAAGATATCTGGAATTAAGGAAATATTGTTGAAATTATTGTCAAAATTGGTCAGAAAAACCAATTTGATTCACTTCTGTCCTTTAGGGAAGGAAATCTACCGTTCTTACCTGGTCTGGTTACATGTGACTCCAGGAGCCACAGCAATGCGGTTGACTCTCGGCTGCCCTTGGACAATTAGGGATGGGCAATAAAGCTGGCCGCCAGCACTGCTCACATCCCATGAATTGAGAAAAAGGTTTTATTCAATCATGGGATATGGGTGTCGCTGGCTGGCCAATATTTATTGCCCAACCCTAGTTGCCCTTGAGAAGGTGGTGGTGAGCTGCCTTCTTGAAACGCTGTAGTCCACACTCAGGAAAAAAAAATTGAGGAAGCTTCAGTGATTCAATTTGGGAATATCCTTCTATTAATTTTAGTGGATGCAAAGATTCCTTCTTGTGGAGCCTGTACAGTAATTCTCAGCAAAATGTGGTTTCAAGGCACTATAGACAGGTCATTTTTCAATTCTCTGCCTCTATGCTGACCCATTGCCAGCACACACTAGAAATTCAACTTTGATTCATAGAAGTATCATAGAATCCATACAATGCAGAAAAAGGCCATTTGGACCATTGAGCCTGCATTGACAACAATGCCACCCAGACCCTATCTCCGTTTATTTACCCTGCTAATTCCCGTGACACTCTGACCATGCTAAATTGCCCCTATCAGCCTAACGCGTGTGTCTTTGGAGCATGGGAGGAAACTGGAGCCCTGGGAGAAACCCACGCAGACACAAGGAGAATGTGCAAACCCCACACAGATTAATCATCAAAATATTATAAACCTGCCTGAATTTTCTCTCTGAAAGAGTCTTGGGTGAGGTTGCTGCCAGCAACACAACATCGAGATATAGTTCCTTAGACACATCACAGGTGTCTAAGGAACTATATCTCGATGTTGTGTTGCTGGCAGGAACCTCACCCAAGACTATTTCAGAGAGAAAATTCAGGCAGGTTTATAACATCACAGGTGGAAACCAATTTTATATCGGTCACATTCTTATAGACAATAGTCCAATGATTGCCTTTTCTTGTACACATTGCTAATACATACGAACATACGAATTAGGAGCAGGGGTAGGCCATTTGGTCCCTCGAGTCTGCTATGTCATTCAATGGTTGATCTGTTTGTGCTCTCAGTGCTGCTATCCTGTCTATTCCCTGCTACCTTTTGGTTTCCTTGTCAGCCAAGAATCTAGCTAAACCTGGAAAGATCCACCCAAACCTTAAGAATATTCAATCACCCTGCCTCTACCAGGGAACAGAGTACTGCAGACTCATGACCCTCTAAGAGAAAACAAATTCTCATTTTTGTCTTAAATGGAAGACCGCTTATTTTTTAAACTGTGCCCCTTAGTTCTAGTCTCTCCCTCAAGGGGAAATGTCCATTCAGCATCAATCCTGTCAAGTTCCCTCTGAATCTTATATATGTTTCAATAAGACCACCTCTCAGTCTTCTAAACTCTACTGGGGACCGGCCCAAAGTATCCAGCCTTTCTCACTTGACCGCACTTTTCTTCAGAAGTTGCATTAATGCCACAATGGTAGCAATAAATGTGGAGTCAATCTCACAACCAGCACGGTGGCCAAGGGGGAAGACATTGGTCTCGTAAACCAGAAATCGTGGATTTGACTTCTGTCTGTGCCTGCAATTCTTTAAATTGAGAGTGGCATGGCGGCACAGCGGTTAGCACTGCTGACTCTGTGCCTGGGACCTGGGTTTGATTCCCTGCATGGAGTTTGCACATTGTCCCTGTGTTTGCATGGGTTTCCTCCGGGTGCTCCAGTTCCCTCCCACAGTCTGAAAGATGTACTGGCTAGGTGCATTGGCCATGCTAAATTCTCCGAGTGAATGCAAATAGGTGCTGGAGTGTGGCGACGAGGGGATTTTCACAGTGGTTTCATTATAGTGTTAATGTAAGCTTTCTTGGGACACTAATAAATAGACTTAAACTTCATCTGGTGACATGACAGCCTGGAATTCAAGACCCTCAATAGCCAATTGCAGAAGGATGCAACTGTTTTCTCACCCTGAAACTGGAAAGGCCAGGAGAAAAACAAAATTTACAGCATGTATCCAGCCAACCCGTATCCTACATCCCCAACCAGAAACCAACTGGGGGGGATATGCGAGTCGGAGACCCGTGATATTGATAATCCCCTCTGGGATCTTCCGAGTGTAGTTCTCTATCTCCTATGATAGGCACCTATCTCAGTGAAGCAGCCATTCCAAGCAACATGAATGGACACAGTTCATTAGCTAGTAATCTGTGCTGCTTAAGGAACAGCAGGAATCATTATCCAGATAGTAATGAAGAACCTACAACCACATCACAGAGTAGAATTTGGAGACCTCTTTTATTTTGAGAGCTAGACAGCAGGAAGATTCCTCTAATTGCTGATTTTAGTGAAAACGGAGCACTAAACAGGAATGACCACTTCTACTCAAATTTACTCATTAACATCAGCAAAGGGGACTGTTGTGTGTTAAAATTGTGTATGATGCTGTGGTACAATGATGCATTGGCAGGTGACCGCCATGATTTCATTTGATAAACATATGATTAAAAAAACATATTTCCACAAGACAGTGTCCCTTTAAGAATCCTGGTGTAATTACTACAAAACAATCGAAGCTTATCACTTTGGAACAGATGCCAAATCCACAGCAGGCAAAGGGTATGTTATAATGCGGTTATAAAAAACGGTGCAGGGAAACAGAATCTATGTGTACAATTATAAACACGACAATTCACTTCCTTGAATGCTCATCATTACTAAGGCCACTTGTTCTGGGGGAAAATAAGACATGCCATTAGTTGGACATGAACAGCAGTTAGGTATGGGGCAGAGGCTGAGAGAGAATCCACTGTGGCAGCACAGTGGCATCTGAGGCACGAGCCCATATCACAACATAGTTGCTCTGAACCTTCTTACAGAAACCAGTTTGGGAATGCAAGTTGGCAGGAGGAATTTTATGGTGGAATACAGTTGCACTGTGGCCTGAATTTTCAGAACAGCATTCGCCATCCTGAGAGTTGGTGCATAACCCAACAGGCCCACTGCCGTTTCAAGCTCAACTGGGCACTGAAAAGCAGCAAGTAGGATTTCCATCCACCCTCTGAAGGAACTTCTGCCTTGGAGAGCAGTCAGCCAATCTGAGTGGCCAACAGATCTCCAACCCATCCAGGAACAGCGCCGCAGTGGCCAGCAGAAGAACTGCAGCACTCTGCCTCAACCTAAGTCCCAGGGTAATGATCATAGTAAAATTTCCAATAAACTCCCTGCCCTTTCCCATCCCATAGTCACCTGTGTCCTTTCACTCCCCAGGTGGTGACTCCACAGACCCTCGCTTGCCCAGCCATCGGCCTTCAGTGTCTTCTTCTCCTTGGATGTCTGATTTTAGCAAGGCTCGAAAGACAAGATCTGACTTTTGCAGGTTACGCGTGTTTTCCTGCCAGTCTAAATGGTACCTTGGGCATGGGTGGGAGTGGCAATTCCAATTGGGCCTTACTTTGCATCCCATTAGCAGGATTTAAATCAGTTTCACACTGGCCCCCAGCAGGATCTGTCAGCTGCCATGGCAGAAGCTCGTAGATGATGCTGCAGTGATTTCATGTCAGCATGGAACCAATTTCTGCCCCTCCTGCTGATTTCCGCCTTTCCATTCCACTGCAGCACTCATCAGTGAGAGACTCACGGAGAATCCTAGAATCACTGAATTCCTATAGTGCAGAAGGCGGCCATTTGGCCCATCAAGCCAGCACCAACAACAATTCCACCCAGGCCCTGTAACCCTACGTATTTAACCTGCTAATCCCCCTGATACTAAGGGGCAATTTAGCATAGTCAATCCACCTAACCCACGTATCTTTGGACTGTGGGAGGAAACTGGACAACCCGGAAGAAACCCACGCAAGACATGGGGATAATGTGCAAACTCTGCACAGAAAAAAAAAAAGCAGATTTTAATTTAGTTGGTATGGGTGTACCAGCGACTGAGGAGAGAAAGATCAAAGCAAAATACTGCGGGATGCTGGAATCTGAATCAAAAACAGAAAATGTTGGAAAATGTCAGCAGGTCTGACAGCATCTGTTGGGAAAGAATGTAGGTAAATGTTTTGAGTTTTGATGCTCCAATGATGAGTCACCTAGACTCAAAATGTTGGCTCTATTCTCTCATAAGAACATAAGAAATAGGAGCAGGAGTAGGCCATCTAGCCCTTCGAGCCTGCCCCACCATTCAATAAGATCATGGCTGATCTGAAGTGGCTCAGTTCCACTTTCTCCCCATAACCCTTAATTCCCTTGTCTGTCAAAAACCTATCTACCCCTGACTTAAATATATTTAGCGAGGTAGCCTCCACCACTTCAACGGGCAGAGAATTCCAGAGATTCACCACCTTTTGAGTGAAGAAGTTCCTCCTCAACTCCGATCTAAAAACCGTCCCCCCCCTTATCTTGAGGCTGTGCCCTCTAGTCCTGCAATCCTTTCTAAGCAGGAAGAATCTCTCTACCGCTACCCTATCCATCCCTTTCATTATCTTATACATCTCTAAGATCCCCCCTCATCCTTCTAAACTCCAACGAGTACAGACCCAGTCTATTTAGTCTCTCTTCATAGCCCAACCCCCTCGTCTCCGGTATCAGTCTAGTGAACCTCCTCTGCACTCCCTCCAAGGCCAAAATATCCTTGCGCAAGTGCGGCAACCAAAACGGCACACAGTACTCCAGCTGTGGCCTCACCAATGCCCTGTACAGTTGCAGCAAGACCTCCTTGCTTTTATATTCTATCCCCCTCGCTATAAAGGCTAGCATTCCATTCGCCTTCTGATCACCTGCCGCACCTGCAGACTGGGTTTTTGCGACTCATGCACAAGGACCCCCAGGTCCCTCTGCACCGTAGCATGCTGCAGCTTTTTGCCCTTTAAATAGTAATCCCTCCTACTACTATTTCTGTCAAAGTGGATAACCTCACACTTGCTAACACACACTCCCCACAGATGGGTCAGATGTGCTGAGAGTTTCCAGCATTTTCGGTTTTTGTGTCAAAGATTCTCTGGCTAGACTTCTGAGGAAACAAATTTAAAGAAGTCAGAAGTATTGCTTTGAGGTATAGTGAATTTCAAGCGAATATTCAGGATATCTCAAGGGAGTTACCAATTACAGAAGGATCTCTAGTAAATGTTCAAAAGACCACTGGCAAAGAAACTTCTTTACAACTCTACCCTTAGGTTGGAGTTAATGGCACCTCTTTGTTGGAGTGTTGGGTCTGAAGGGTATTGCTGATAAAATGGTTAGAAAGAATTTGAATTATTATCTTGCTCGTTGTGATAAAATCTTTCCAACCTTTATGTGGTCGAGTGTAATATAGTTAACATTTCTTGTTTAATTAATGTTTCTTCTTGGTTAATGTTTCATCTTTTTGTTATAAAGTCAAAAGCAGACTTCTGTGAATCTGTTTAATTAAGTATTCTCCATGGTTTAAAACAAATTTAAAAAAGATCCATCAAACCAGGTTCCATGCTGACTTTAAAAATATTCATTCATGGGATGTGTGTGTCGCTGACTGGGACAGCATTAATTACCTATTTTAGAAACTGCCACATTGCTGTGAATCTGGTATCCCATGTAGTCCAGACCAGGATAGGGTGGCAGATTTCCTTCTCTAAATTACAGTAGTGAACAAGATGGGTTTTTAATGACAACTGATAATGGTGTCATGGTCATCATTAGACTTTTAATTCCAGATTTTTATTGAATTCAAGTTTCACCGTCTGATGGGATTTGAACCCGGGCTTCTGGTGCATTACCCAGGCTCTCTGGATTACTAGTTCCGAGAAGCACAGTGGTTAGCACTGCTGCCTCACAGCACCGGGGACTCGGGTTCCATTCCCAGCCTGAGTCACTGTCTGTACGTTCTCCCCGTGTCTGCATGGGTTTCCTGCTGGTGCTCTGGTTTGCTCCCACAGTCCGAAAGACATGCTGGTTAGGTGGATTGACCATGCTAAATTCTCCTTCAGTGAATCCGACCAGGTGCCGGACTAGGGGATTTTCACACTAACTTCATTGCAGTGTTAATGTAAGTCTACTTGTGACTAATAAATAAACTGTCTCCCCATAATAACACCGGCTGGTGTCATGACACCCTGTGTTCCACTCATCAGAATCTCTCTTGGATTTGAGAGTAGACACACTGTTCACCCACATGCCATGTTTCCCCATCAGTCACATTCTTACAACACTGAGCAGATGAAATGGCTCGAGTGTCCTTAGTGCTTGACATTGACGAATGTCTGCAGGAAGGGGTTTGTTTGAAATGGCTTATCCTGTGGTGATAGGGTAACTTCAAAATTCAAAAACCCAACCATTTTAAAAATAGGGTGACATGATGGCATAGTGGTTAGCACTGCTTCCTCACTGCACCAGAGACCCAGGATCAATTCCTGGCTTGGGTCACTAATATGCAAACTCTGCACAATTCTCCCCGTGTCTGCGTGGGTTTCCTCCAGGTGCTCTGGTTTCCACCCACAGTCCTGAAAGATGTGCTGGTTAGGTACATTGCTAAATTCTCCCTCAGTGTACCTGAACAGGCGCTGATATGTGGCGACTAGGAGGTTTTCACAATAACTTCATTGCAGTGTTAATAATGTAAAGTTTACTTATTAGTGTCACAAGTAGGCTTACATTTACACTGCAATGAAGTTGGACAGGTTGCGATCACTAACAAGTCATGATCATTTGAATAGAGACAAGATTTGGATTTCATTCTCCAACACTTGCTTGCTACTGATCCATTTACTACAGCTAATTAGGATGTGATCAATGGACAGCTTTAATACTTAAGTCAGCACAAATCTATACGTGTGTGAGATCAGTTTATAATTTGCGTATATTAGAGGGAAAGAGAGAGATAATGTTCCTATTGCACCTATATAATTCACAACCTATTCACGTGGGAGACAGCTGGAATGACCTCTGATTATATAAATCCAGTTGAAACTAATTTGCGGTGCTGTCACTGTCATACTTCTCTGCTTCCACTGATTCTCAAATTAACAACAATCAGTTGGTTAGAGAGCTATACACAATGCAGTTTACCCAGCTTCAATAAAACTGATGCAGATCAAACATCGGGGAGATAGGAATTAGGAGCAGACGTAGGCACATTCCACCCTGCGAGCCTGTCCCACTATTCAATCAGATCATGGCTGGTCTCTCCCTGGTCTCAAATCCTCCTCCCCCCCCACCTGTTCCCCATGTCCCTCTTTGTCTTTTTTTTATTAGAAATATATCTATCTCCTTCTTGAAACCATTTAATAATTCAGATTCCATCGCGCTATGGGACAGTGAGCTCCATAAATTCACCACCCTCTGCAAGATGTAGTTCCTCCTCATTTCAGTTTTAAATCTACTGCCTTTCAACCTATACCTGTGACCTCTTGTTCTAGATTGTCCTGTAAGAGGAAACATTTGGTCAATCCTTTGTAAAATTTTATATTCCCAAACAGATCCCCTCTTATCCTTCTAAACTCTAGCAAGTACAAGCCCAAACAGTTTAAATTTCTCCTCATGCATCAACCTTTTCGTCCCTGGTATCAATCTGGTGAACCTCCCTCTGAACTGCCTCCGATGCTACCACATCCTTCCTCAAATAAAAAGAGTCCAAAACTGGACACAATACTCCAGATATGTCTCACCAACACCCTATCCAATTGTAACAACACTTCTCTCCAATCTACTCCATTTTCTACTCCAATCCCTTTGTAATAAATCCTTCTTTATTACATGCAACAACTGCATACTGACTTTCTGCGATTCATGTCAAATTTAGACAGCAACCTGCAATCCCTAGACAGAACATTAGATTTGATTAAATATAAGTTTTTTTTTAAAAAAGTGTATATATAGCAAACACTTCAATAGCTATCGTACAAGCTTTTAACTATTCATTCATTCATTCATGGATCTGGGCATTGATTGCTAGGTCAGCATTTATTGCTCATCTCTAATTGCCCTTGAGAAGGTGCTGAGAATGCAGGGGGTGGGGGGGGAAGAAGGGTACTGCCATCTTGAACCGCTGTAATTCCTGAGGTGTAAGTACACCTAACAGTGCTGTTAGGGAGGGAGTGCCAGGATTTTTACCCAAATGACAGTGAAAGAATGGTGATGTAGTTCTCAAGTCGGAAAATGGAAGCTGGTCTGGCACCATCAATGGGGAGAAAATGGAGTCAACGTTTCGAGTCTAAGATGACCCTTGGTCAGAGCTCTGAGGAAGGATCATCCAGATTCAAAACCTTGCCGCTCTGCTCTCTCCACAGATGCAGTCAGACCTGCTGAGATTTTCCAGCATTTTCTGCTTTGGTTTCAGATTCCAGCATCCACAGTATGTCGCTTCTTTTAGTTCCAATGTAGTTTGGTGAGTGACTTGGAGAGCAACTTGATGTTGCTGTGCCCTTGATGTAGCCCTTGTTGGTGGTTGAGGTTGTGGGTTTGGAAGGTGCTGTTGAAGGAGCTCTGGCGAATTGTTGCAGGGCACAAGGATTTGTAGGGATTGCAGTTTCCCCACGCCACAGAGTGTGCAAGCTTCTCACCTGAACTCAGCTATCTTCATGAAGTGAAGATGCAGCAGATGTGCATGTCAGTGAATGTCCATTCCCTGTTATCCTGGCTGCTGTCACCATTCTTTCATTCTGCAGTCGTCTTCTGTGCCACTTGATACTGCTTTCGATAACTTGTTCCATCACTTTGCTGAAGATCGAGAATAATTGGCTGGGTTGAATTTGTCTTGTTTTTCCTGGGCAAGTTTTCACCTTGCTGGGTAGATGTCAGTCTTGTCACTGTTCTAGCACAGCTTGGCTAGGGGGCAGGCCAAGTTCTGGAGCACAAGTCTTCATGACTATTGTGGGGATGTTGTTAGGGACCATAACCATTACAGTATCCAGTGCCTTCAGCTGTTTCTTCATATCATGTGGAGCAGATCAAACTGGCTGGGTACAGACATCTGTGTTGCTGGAGCTGTCTGGTGGAGGCTGAAATGGATCATCCAGTGGCACTTCTGGCTGAAGTTGTTGCAAATGCCTTATCTTTTGCACTGAGGTGCTGGGCCCACCATCATTGAGAATAGGAATATTTGTGACGCCTCCTCTGGTGAGCTGTTTAAATGTCCACTTCCATTGACAGCTGGATGTAGCATGAGTGCTAAGCTTATATTTGATCCATTGGTTGTGGGATCACTTAACTCTGTCTATTTTATGCTGTTTAGTGCATAAGTAGCCCCCTGTTGTAGTTTCACTGGTTTGACACCTCATTTTCAGTTATACTTGGTGTGTCCTCCTGCACTCTCCATTGAACCAAGGTTCAATCATTTTGCTCGATAATAATGGCAGAGTAGGGGCTGTGCTGGGCCATGAGGTTACAGATTGTGACTGAGCACAGTTGTTGTTATTGATGGTCCACTGGGCCTCGTGGACACCCAGTTGTGCATTTCTATATCTTTGTGAAGTTTATCCCATTTAGCATGGAGGTAGTGCCATACAACACTATGAAGGGCATCCCCAACGTGAAGACGAGACTTCACCTCCATAAGGTCCATGAGGTGGCCACTCCTACCAGAATTATCATGAACAGATTCATCTACTGCAGGCCAGTGGTGAGGATGAGATCAAGTATGTTTTTTCCCCACTTCTTGTATCCCTCACCACCTGCTGCAGTCACGGCCTAGCAGCTATGGCCCAGTTAGGACCCAACCAGCTCAGTCTGTGGATGTGCTACTGAGCACTACCTGGTGATGGACATTGAAGTTCCCCACCCAAAGTACGTTCTGCACCCTAGACACTCTGAGCCTCCTCCAAGTGGTGTTTAACTGATTCATCAGCTGAGGGGAGACAGCATGTTGTAATTTTTTTGTTCATTCATGGGACAGAGATGTCACTGGCTGGCCAGCATACATTGCCCATCCCTAGTTTCCCCAAGGACAGCATTTGAGGTCAACTACATTGCTGTGGCTTTGAAGCTATATGCAGACCAGACTGGATAAGGACAGCAGATTTCCTTCCCTGAAGGAAGAAAGTTTATTTATTTCTTTGTCACAAGTAAGGCTGACATTAACACTGCAATGAAGTTACTGTGAAATTTCCCTAGCCTCCACACTCTGCCACCTGTTTGGGTTAATGCATCTAGCCAGTACATCTTTCAGACTGTGGGAGGAAACTGGAGCACCCAGAGGAAACCCACGCAGACAAGGGGAAACTGTGCAAACTCCACACTGACAGTGCCCCAAGCCAGGAATTGAACCCAGGTCTCTGGCGCTGAGACACAGCAGTGCTAACTACTGTGCCAAGTGAACCAGATGGGTTTTGCATTTCATGGTCATCTATGGTTTCTTAATTCCAGATATTTTTTATTATAGAACATAGAACATTACAGCGCAGAATAGGCCCTTCGGCCCACGATGTTGCGCCGACCAGTTAAAAAAAAAACAATGACCCACTAATCTAAACCAATCCTTTTTCGTCCATAAACCTATCCACGGATCTCTTAAACGCCCCCAAACTAGGCGCATTTACAACTGCAGCAGGCAGGGCATTCCAATCCCTCACCACCCTCTGGGTAAAGAACCTACCCCTGACATCCGTCCTATAACTACCCCCCCTTAATTTAAAGCCATGCCCCCTCATGCTAGCTTTCTCCATCCGAGGAAAAAGGCTATCCACTATCCACCCTATCTAAACCTCTAATCATCTTATATGTTTCAATAAGATCCCCTCTTAGCCGCCTTCTTTCTAGCGAAAACAACCCCAAATCCCTCAGTCTCTCCGCATAGGACCTCCCCTCCATACCAGGCAACATCCTGGTAAACCTCCTCTGACCCTCTCCAAAGCCTCCACATCCTTCCTGTAATGTGGGGACCAGAACTGCACACAGTACTCCAAGTGCGGCCGCACCAGAGTTGTGTACAGTTGCAACATGACGCTGCGACTCCTAAATTCAATCCCCCTAACAATAAACGCCAAAATATTCAAATTCCACAAGCTACCGTGGCGGGGATTCGAACCTGGGCCCCCAGATCATTAGCAGGGTTTCTGGATTAACAGTCTAGCAATTATACTACTAGGCCATCACCTTCCTGGGAGATTTGAGCAGGTTTCCTTGCCCTGTGTTTGACTATATTACAAATACAATACTCAGTAACCTCTCAGTTATATTAAAGAAACTTTGCTTTCAGGTGATCAAGACCATTTTGATCCTTACTCATGTTTTGTGGTATGAGTTGAATTATTGTTTTTGTAACCCATTGAGCTGTAAAGATATTCTCTATTTATAATGAAAGATATTTTCTTAACCTGCTTACTTAATGTTGCCTGTGAATTAACCATAACACAAAAGAGGCTCCCATTTGGATCAATCTTGGTATAAATAAATGTTAAATTTTGAATCAGAGTAAATGGCATCACTGTATGTTAATGAAGTCTGCTTATCAATATGAGCTTCTACATGCAAATGTGTTTTTTTATATCTAGGGTCCACTTGATCTCTTGATGACGTACACTAGTCAGCCAAAGCCAGCGTCATTCACTCCCACTCTTGCCTGTTAACATTTGGCAGACTTACTGACAAATGCCTTTTAGATGCAATGCCCTGCTTTGTGTTACAGGAGATGAGAGGATTTAATCCAGTGCAGAGAAAAAGGGCTTCACTAATCCCTCATGAATTATATCAGTGTTAGTGCTGAGAACCTACCTCACTGGTCATCATCACCTTGTCTTCATTACAGTCTGCACACAATCAGGGTCAATAAACTAGAGTGATTATGAGCCTGTGCACCGTCTAACAGTTGATAACTTGTTAATCATAGAATACTACTGTGCAGAAGGAGACCATTCGGCCCATCAAGTCTGCACAGACTACATTCCCACCCAGAACCTATCCCCATAACCCCATGCATTTACCCCAGCCAGTCCCCCGACACTAAGGGGTAATATAGCATGGCTAGTCCACCTAATCTGCACATTTTTGGACTGTGGGAGGAAACCAGAGCACCCGGAGGAAACCCATGCAGACACAGGGAGAAGGTGCAGACTTCAGAGACAGTGACCCAAGCCAGGAATCGAACACTGGCACTGTGAGGCAGCAGTGTTAACTAACCACTGTGCCAAGGTATGAAAATGAAAAGTGAAAATAATTAAAGCAATGTGAATGTAATTGCCTCAATGAAGTGACACTTTCTCAAATTAGGATGTTGTTTTGCGATGTGTACTGCTGTTAATTACCATCCTTCATTTCTAATTAATCATTGTGTCTCTAATTCACCACTCAGCATTCTCAAATTCATCACGATTTTTGTGATCTTATGGACGACAATTTTGTTTCAATTAAAGTGTCCTGCAGTTGCAGAAAGACATTTTTGGAGAGTTTACAGGGTGGAGGCTAAGCATCATTGATGCAGAGTGAAAGAGCAAATGAAAGTCCGGGGCTGAAGTGAGCAAGGTATAAAAGGCAGGAAGTGGCAAAGTGGGGAGATTCAGGGAGGAAATTCCCAGAACATACGCAACTGAAAACATGAGCAATCCAATTACTCAAAATCCGTAATACAACAAACCCTACAATTTGCTTTGAAGTGGAATTGTGAATTGACTGCTAACTTAAAAAAAAAAGGCAAGGAATTCAGAAAAAATATTTCCAAATTTTTTAACATCTTCTGCTTCCATTAGAGAAACAATACATGATACTGTTCATTAAATAAATTCTAACATGTGGAGCCTCATTATCTGGGAGTGCGTGGCATAAGATCGGTCCAATACTCTGAACCTTTTCTTCAGCTCATGCTGCCATCTAGCAAGGCCATGTTGGAACAGAGCCTAACAAGCTAAGCTTTTGAATTTAACCCCTATTCATAGATTCATAGAATCCCTGCAGTGCAGAAGGAGGCTATTTGGCCCATCGAGTCTGCACTGACCACAGTCCAACCCAGACCCTAGTCTCGTAACCCCACATATTTACTCTGCTAACCCTGACATGGGATGGCACGTTGGCACAGAGATTAGCACTGCTGCCTAACAGTGCAATTACCAGTTTAGATCACTGTCTGTGCAGACTCTGCACATTCTCTGTGTCTGTGTTTAAAATCAAAAAATTCTATTTGATTTTAAATCCCAGTTGCACCGTCTATTAAATTTCACAGTTTCAGGTAATCTTGGATTAAACTGTTCGTTAGCTGTGCACAATTTACACCTTTTCCCTTCTTGTTTGTGTGGATTTCCTCTGGGTGCTCTGGTTTCCTCCTACAATCCAAAAGATGTGTCGCTTAGGTGGATTGGCCGTGGTAAATACGCAGGGTTACAGGGATAGGGAAGGGGTGATGAGCATGAGTGAGATGCTCTGTGAGAGTCGGTGCAGGCTCATAGGATCGAATGGCCTCCTTCTGCACTGTAGGAATTCTGTGAGATTCTCTCTGTTCAAAAGTTCATCTCTTTTGGCAGGGTTGTATCTTCAATGTGAAGATGGGATTTTGTCTCCATGTGTACTGTACGGTTTTCACTGTTACCAGTACTTGAAAAGTAGTGATACTGTTTGCAGTGAGAGTGAGTTCAAGTATGTTTTTCCCTCTTGTTGGTTTCCTCACCACTTATCACTAGACCCAGTCTAGTGGCTATACGTCCTTTCGGACTCCCCATCCCACTTTATTCCTTTTTGTTGCAGCTTGCTAAGCCTTTTTAGAAGATATTTCAGTGATGCCGTGGGTTTGGAGTCACAGGTAGACCAGGCCAGGTAAGGATGGCAACTTTCCTTCTCAGAAGGACATTAGTGCACCTGATGATGGGTTTTCACGACAATCCATGGTCATGGTTTTAATTCCAGATTTTTAAAAATTGAAATCACATTTCAGCCCCCGCTGTGGTGAGATGGAAGTGAATCCCCAGAATATTACCCTGGGTCTCTGGATTACTAGTTCAGTGAAAATGCCATTTGAATAGCATAGGAGGCCATTCAGCCCATTGAACCTGCAGTGATCCTTTGACAGAGTATCATACTCAAGCCCTCTCCCCCATCCTTTCTGTTTATCCAGAAAGAACTCTTCCAGTGTAGACAATAAACATGTCACAAAATTACTCCAATGTATAAATCAAAGAAAAGATTTAATTAAAAACATCATTACTCCAAACCTGAGGCCTCACCCTGGGCCACCCCAAGTTCCCCACAATTCCCAACATATTCTGAGTCAGCTGATGATCATATCATTCTGTCATTGGTTCCACAGTTTACTGGTTCTGCTGATAGCTTGTTACCATTGTCACATTACAACAGATCCAATGTTATCACCAGTTATATTTTAACACTATCCCCCTAACCCCATACTTTTATCATGGCCAAACCACCTAACCTACACATCTTTGGACACTAAGGGGTAATTTAACATGGCCAAAGACTACCAAACAACCTAACCTACACCTCTGAACTGTGGGAGGAAACCAGAGCACCCGGAGGAAACACAGGGAGGCCATGCAGACTCCACACAGACACCCAAGACCAGAAACAAACACGGATCCCTGGGCCTGTGAGGCATGTGTCACTGCCACTGCCTCCCCAAATCCAGGTGGGATCTAATGCTGACAATAAAGGGAGGAGTTTAGATGTAGGAGTCATGCAAGTCTGGCCATTCTTGCTTTCTCTATTAATTACACTGCTCAAATCTTATGTAAGTAAGGAGGTTTCTATCCTTAAGGAGGCATTTAGATATTCTATTCCCCCCATCTCCTTGCAACCAGCTGCAGCTGATCCATGGATGTGCCAATCCTGTTGCCACCTGCCTGGCCCACGCCCAGCAGTGCCAATCCTTTCAGAGAATGGATTTGAACTTGGGTATTTGTTTTCCTGCTTTTAACCCTCTCTTTGCAGCCTTCAAATTCATCAGTGTATTATGGAGCTGCAGAATTATTGAGTGACTGGACAAGCCCTTGGAAATGTAGCTATGAACCACTCTGAGACCCCCTAAATTAATCTCAGGTACTCACTGAACATTCACCCTCCTGTTTAGACCAAGCAGTACAGTCTTGGGAGTGCTGCTAATGATGATCCCAGCACCAGGGCAGAAAGCAGAACATCCAGTTACCTGGCTAAAGCTGTCAGCAGTGGTTTATGTGAGTTGGAGAGTAGGGGGTATTATGGTGAATATTCATGCACACGAGGCATCATTTCTGGAGCCAACATTCTTCAGCATGTGAAAGGCCTTGAGGCCACAGTTATAAACAATTCCTTGACAGAAGGTAGCCCATTGTAAACAGGACTCTTGCCTGTTTCTCAATGACACTACAGCAAGAAGACCAATAGGACAATGGAGTCTGATGTTATCCTTGCCCGTGTTATTGCTTATAGGCAGGAGAGAAGGAGAAGATTGAGATGGAGGTACCTGGCTTGCCAAAATGAGGAGCAGAACGTTCAAAGCAAAAGGAGCATTGTCCACATCCAACATATCATCAGGGCTGGAGTTGGGAGCCTAGTTCATCACTGCCCTTGGCAACTTTCAGAGGTGCCTGAGAAAGAAATGAGAGAAATACTGCTTGGCAGGTGACTCTGAAACAGGAGAATTCAGTCAGTCACAGTATGATTGCCTCATGGATGTTCTAGTGGCGGATCCTCATTTGGATGTACACTGCTGAACTCACCATAAACCCAGACATGATCTACAATCCCTCCAGCCAACTCTATGGCTCTGTTCTCATTGTTAAAAAAAAGTTTAAAGTTTGTTTATTCATGTCGCAAGTAGTTTTACATTAACACTGCAATGAAGTTAGTGAAAATCCCCTAGTCCATGAGAATATTGATCCTGGGAAATACACCCTAGCCTGGAATCTCCTTAGTGGGAACCAGCTTGTCCTACATGAAGGCAGATAGAATGTAAGCAAGACTCCAAAGATGTGTGCTTTAGGTGGATTGGCCATGGTTAATTGCCCTTTGGTGTCTGGGGGATTAGCATGATAAACACCTGGGGTTACAGGAATAAGGATTGGGCGGGATTGTTGTTGGTGCGTGCTTGTTGGAGACAAATGGCCTCATTCTGCACTGTAGGGATTCTATGATTCTATGAAGACACATGGCAAGGAAGCCCGGCATGTATGGATAGCAAACAAAGCCCTGGTTAGGATTAGAGTGTAAGCTCCAGAGGTGTTGCCAGATGGAGATGTGAGGATGTGTTTGAGAATGAATGCTAATATCCCTTGAGATGGCAACGAGTGAAATCCTTGTGAACGTGTGACGGTTTCACAGGCGTGTGTGAGTTGAGAGTGTTGAGATAGTGGACTTACCCTGGCGGAATGGAGGTGGTAATTTATCCTCCTCCTGCATTAGGCAGCTGACCATTTTCTGCAGAGCTTTTTGCACTGACCACCTCCCAAGCTGGATTGGTCACCTTGGTGCAAGTCATGCAGCCAGGTTGGGGCTAGAGATCATCGCGACAGCCTCTAAGACAGCAAATAAGCACTCCAGAAAGACAATTGAATTTGGGCGCAGCACGCCTTTGAAAGCCATGTTTTGACTGAAGATGTCCCAGGCTGCAGAGGATGTGAACACTGTGCAGGGCATTGTTTAAATATGACAGCCAGAGTTAGGGAACGCTGAGATCTCAGTGGGGTAGGTGAGTCAGATGCTTCCTCCCAGCGAAACATGTGCGCCCCCCATGGATGAATTATTAATACAGTCTGAAGCACATGATACAGTGCAAAAACCCCTCATTTGCGGTGGAATGGTGATTTTTATATCAGTTAATGTACTTAGTGTATTTCAAAGAAAATCCCAGCTCTAGGATACACATCACGTAACCACAGTCAATGTGAAGTGGGTTGGTTTTCCATTGAGTGTGCAGTTACAATGTAAATACAGTCCACATTTAGAGCCAGATCTCATGTTGCAACGAAGTGGAGAAATATTTGTTGGAAGTGATAGCTTGAACAGGGAACATTTGCTGACTCAGGGTGATGGAGCAAGGGAGTGAGACTAATTGGAAAGCTCTTTGAAAGAGCTGGCACATGTACGGTGAGCCAAACAACCTCCTTGTGTGACTGAATTAAGCCTGAGTCAGAGTTCTCAGGTTTAGCACTTGAGCAAGACAGAAATCACTTTGCACCACAACGTCACACTCAAACGGAATGCATTTCCATCCACCTTTCAGGTGACCCGCAATGGATAACCCATAAACCACATCGCTGCCACTTATTAGACAAACCCCAGATGTTGCAGTGGTGATTTCTTTCTTTCTTTCTTTATCATCTTTGGGATGTTTGACCCGTGAGTAAAAATGTAACAGCTCTGATCAGTGAGTCACACTATTTACCATTTTGTTCTGCCCCTTCTGGGGTATAGAAATGTCCAAAGTCCTTTCTGAATTTGATTTTAATCAACTCCTTTGAATCTGCTGGGATCTGATAGATCCCTCCTGCAGACGCCAGCTTTTTTTATTTGATTCATTTAGAGGATGTGGGCATCGCTAACAAGGCCAACATTTGTTGTCCATCTCTCTTTGCCCTACAGAAGGTGGTGAGCAGCTGCCTTCTTAAACCACTGCAGTGTGTCATCTGGCAGTAGCCATTATATAGGAAGCATTTTCTTCCGAATAACACATGAGCAGTATTGTGCTGAATGCTGGGGAAGTGGAAGTTTTCTTTTAAATGGATAAATAGCACAACAAATGTAGGCAGCGAGGTGCCACAGTGGTTAGCTGTCTCACAAAGCCAGGGACATGGGTTCAATTCTGGCCTTGGGTCACTGTCTGTGTGGAGTTTGCACATTCTCCCTGTGTCTGAGTGGGTTTCCACCAGATGCTCCAGTTTCCTCCCACAAGCCAAAAAGATGTGAGTTTGATTGTTGATGATACTAAATTGCCCTTTAGTATCAGGGAGATTAGCAAGGTAACGAGAATATGGCCTGGATGGGATTGTTGTTGGTGCAGGCTCGATGGGCTGAATGGCCTCTTTCTGCACCGTGAGGATTGTGCGAAATGCAGCATGAGTTAAAACCTCAGAAGAACATTCTATTAGCCTATCCCTCCTCCAGCTATCTTCCATCAATCTGTGACAAGATTATTTATTTAACACCAATTTAAGACTGATTTATGGTCACTTCTCATGCACGCCCTCTTGAATGAGGAACTATGCTGTTATTATTATTACTAATTTCCCTAGGGAATCCTATAGCAGCCTGAGAAATGCCATGACTTCAAGCTTTACTCTAGAGATGAGGATCTAATTTAGATGGTATGCCAGTGCAATAGTAAAGGAGCACTGCATTGTCAGAGCTGAGACAGAGACCATGCCTGCCCTCTTAGATTGATATAAAAGATCCCATAACACTATTTGGAGAAGAGTGGGGACTTTTCCCAATGCCCTCAACCAACAACTAAAACATATTACCTAGTCAGGGTGATGTGTGGCTTGGGTGGCACAGTGGTTAGCACTGCTTCGTTATGGTGCCAGGGATCTGGTTTCATTCCTGGCCTTGGATGACTGCATGGAGTTTGTATCTTCTCCTGTGGATTTCCTCCCACTGCTCCTGTTTCCTCAGAGTACAAAGGTTTGCAGGTTAGGTGGATTAGCCATGGTAAATGTATGGGGTTATGAGGATATGGTTGGATAAGTGAGGAGGGACTGGGTGGGGGTACCTGGGTAGGATGCTGCTTTGGAGAATTTGTGCAGACTCCATGGGCCAAATGACCTCTTTCTGCATAGTAGGGATTCTATCATTTAATTGTTGTTTATGGGACTTTGCTGTGTGCAAATTGGCTTCCACATTTTCCACATTACAACCGTGACTACACTTCAAAAAGATTTTGTCAGCTATAAAACCTTTTGGAAGCCTCTATGATCATAAAATGGGATATATAAATGTACGGTCTTTCACTGTTTTCTTAAATAGGCTTAGGCTGAAGGCAATACCAGAGACTGGGAGTGAAGACACAGCTCCCACACCCCTTAGCTCAGTAGCCCCAGCAAACTGCGTTTTTGGAAACCATTCAAAAGCATTGTTTTCATCACAATTGTGGTAGTTGCAGCCTGCTACCCAGCTTGATCATCCTGGCATTGCCATCAATTCACTGTTGTCAGTTTTTATGACGAAAGATTATGCAACCAGGCACCGTCATCCAATCGACTGACAGGTTTAACTAGGCAAACTGGAACTTTTTACTGAATCATGAAAAACTTCCTTTATCTGCAAAAAAAAAAACACTTTTCAAAATAGGCCAGTCAAATCTCTGCATCATTTAACCATTTACTAATGCGGAAACAGCAAGGCAGCTTTCCCTCAGCTTGTTCTCTGGTAGCCTGAGTCCAACAAAGCATGGAAATTCAGGCAGAGGCTTAACGCAATCTGCCGGATCTTCTGCTTATCTATCGATAGCGAATCACAGGCCCTAGTGTGAACATAGGATCTTTCTCACCCATGTTTCCCTGCTGTGTTGACTCCCAGGTGACACTTTGCACTCTCAGATAAGAAGATCTGTCCCCATTTCACCAGTGTAGGATGACCTGAACAGACATGGAGGAGATATCTCTGAAATGCAGATCCGTGATTGCAGAGCTTGACGGTGGTGGTGAAGCAGAGGGGCAAGGGACATCCCCTCTTTAGCTTATCCACAGGCCAGCATGGGAGGAGGCTTGACAGGACTTTGAAGTGAGATGTAGGGCTGGAGGAGTTTGTTGACGTTACTGAGGGAATTGTAAAGTGCGAGTCAAACATTTTGTTGAAAATGACCAGGGAAATGTGGGTGAGGAATGAAAGGGACTTATCTGGAGATACATTTTTAAAAGGTTAGGGTTTGCATTTGATTGAATTTGGGAGGTAGTTCATAGAATCTCTACAGTGCAAAAGAGGCCATTCAGTCCATCAAGTCTGCCATCACTCCAACCGAATATCCTAGCTGGGCCCTAACCCTACGAATTTACCCTCCTAATCCCCCTAACCTACACATATTGAGATACTAAAGAGTAATTTAGCATGGCAAGTCCACCCAACCTGCACATCTTTGGACAATGGGAGGAAACCAGACCACTCGGAGGAAACCCATGCAGACACACCGAGAGAACGTGCAAACTTCACACAGGCAGTCACCCGAGGCTGGAATCGGACTCAGATCCCCTGGCACTGTGGGCAGCAATGCTAATCACTATGCCAGCATGACATTGAAGGAGAACGGGGAGCAGCCAAGGGAAGCATTGGTGGAACTCAAGATGTGGAAGCCTCAAAAAAAAAGGGGTGAAAGAGAATTTTAGCAATGCTGCGGTGTCCAGAGAATATCAGATTTCAAACTCAGCTCCAGGTCAAACACAAGCTGAAGTTGTGCAATATCAGGGCTGCCTGAGCAGTCAGGGAGTTTAATAGCGTCAGGGTGACGGTGAGGTCTTTCTGGTCAGAACAGGATGGCTTCAATGTTGCCAGGGTTAAGTTGAAGAAAGCCATGGCGCATCAGTGACTTAAATTTCAGACAAACAATTGGCCACACAGCACATTAACCGGCAAGGAGCTGTGGAATGATCATGGCAACATAAAACCGATCACCCCTTCACCTCCCACCCAGAAACAGCACGCAGACAGAAGAGTCAGATTGCAATCGCTAAATCAACGTTTCACTCCTACTATTAGCCATGATTCAGACATGTTGGCTAGGATTCAATACCAGGCCATTTCATTAAATAGTAACATTCCTAACCAGTCAGTACCTCATCATTTTAACAAGAGCTTTGCAGTAAGTGCAGTGAGCCAAATGAAGTGATTAATGTCAGTGGGATGCACTAAGGTTGCCAAAGAGAGGTAGGTTTCTACGAGATCGAATAGATGAGGGTCAAAAGCCAACAGGGAAAAAACAACCTCAAGGCAGCATTCCGATTTCCCAGTTTTCACTGTATTTTTTTCCTTCTGGGAAGCCTCATTCCCAAAACAGCTAGTCGTCCAGCCACAAAGTAGCAAACATCGTGTCAGATATACTAAGAGGCAATTTTAAACTTGCACGTGACCTTAGTTAGGCTGCAGCTGGAATGTTGTGAACAATTTTGAAAACAAGATTACAATAGCAATGCAAAAGATGCACACAGATTTGTCAAAAGTAAGGTTTTTTTTCCCCTCACTGGAGAAGACCAGATGATCATTGAATCCTACAGTACAGAAGGAGGCCATTTGGCCCATTGAGTCTGCACCAACCACAATCCCACCCAGGCACTATCTTCATAACCCCATGCACTTTCCCTAGCTAGTCCTCCTGACATGCAGGGGCAATTTAGCATGGCCAATCCACATAACCTTTTGTACTTTGTAGTGCAAGAGGAAACCAGTATGTCTGGAGGAAACCCACACAGACATGGGGAGAATGTGTAAACTCCACACAGTTAGTGACCCAAACAGGGAATCGAACCCGGGTTCCTGGTGCTGTGAGGCAGTAGTACACCGTACCACCATGTCACCCCTGATGGCCCTGCATTCAGGGTGTTGATGAGGATAATAATTGAATATGTCCTTAATTGCAAGATGGGGGGACACAAATTTAAAATAATCACTAAAATAAAAGGAAACTTAGTGGAAATTTCTAAACACAGCAAATGCTTGAAAGCTTTAACCTTCTGCCAGAAATGATTGTTGCAGCACACACATCGATCTCAAATATTTTAATGCAGCACCACATCAAACCCCCAGCCATAACCCAAACCCTCATCCATAACCCAAACCTCCTTCACCATAACACAACCTCTTCCACCCATAATCCAAATGCCCCTCACCCATAACAGATCCCACCCATAACACTGCATTACCCATAGCCCCTTTACAATTGAATTTTGGAGAAAAAGGTTGCAATCAGTTCAGTCAGTGCTAAATAACACTAATTTGAAATTCTGCTTTGCCTTCCTTCATCAAAACGACAAAAACAACGCAGTAAAGTCTATATATTATTGACAAGTAGGCTTACATTAACATTGTGATAAAGTTACTGTGAAAGTCCCCAGTCACCACACTCTGGTAACTGTTCAGGTAACACTGAGGGAGAATTTAGCACAGCCAATGCCTCTAACTAGCACAGCTTTCGGACTGCGGGAGGAAACCGGAGCATCTGAAGAAAAACCCACGCAGACATGGGGAGAATGTGCAAACTCCGCACAGACAGAGCCCCAAGCCAGGAATTGAACCCGGGTCCCTGGTGCTGAGAGGCAGCAGGGCTAATCACTGTAACACCCTGCATAATTCCCACCAGAGAAAAGCACACACTCAACATTTCTGGCAGATATACTTTTCCAAAAACACACTAGTCAACAAGGAACTTCCTTGGCTGAGCTAAAGGATTCCCAACATTTGCTTCTGGTGGGAAATACTGTGTGACATCAAAAATGGAACTTTTCTCCATCAGGTTCCACCATATTGGTTTAGACCCAGGTCTGTGTCGAGTGAGGTGATATTAACTAGTCTGGATTATACAGAGGGCAAAGATCAGTCTGGCATCCTGTCGCTTATTTGCTATCCAAGTAACTTTGCAGGATGTGTGTACGAATATACTTAGGGCACAAACAGAATTCTGCTGGGTGTCAAACTGTTGTCAATTCGGTCACTGACTCTCATGTGGAGGATGAGTTGAGGAGGAACTTCTCCACCTGAAGGGTTGAGAATCTATGGAATTCCCTGCCCAGTGAAGCAGTCGAGGCTACCTCAGAATATTTTTAAGGCAGATATAGATAAATTTTTGGACAGTAAAGGAATTAAGGGTTATGACGAGCAGGTTGGTAAGTGGAGCTGAGTCCACAAAAAGGTCAGCCATGATTTTATTGGATGGCGGAGCAGGCTCGAGCGGCCAAATGGCCTAATCCTGTTCCTAGTTTTTATGTTCTTATAGCCGCTCTGTTAAAGCACTATAAAAGTGGTGTTTGCCCAGGAAACTGTTTCCCAATTGGAGTCAATGCCTTCAAGAAAGAAGGGAAGGAAAAGGGGAAATATAAATTTTAAGTAGTGACAGTCAAAATACAAACAGTAAATATTTATGCGTGTGAGTGTATCTGGAGACCAAAATCAACATTTTGTTTAAGGAAAGCTTATGAATGCATGTCTTTAGTTTTAATCTATTATTTCCATAAAGATGCCATGACCAATGTCAGGGGACAACATGACAACTTTACTCCTTGCCAAAGTCTCCAGCATTTTCTGTTTTCAATTTCACATTTCCACCATCCACTTTTGCTATCTTTAGTAAGTTGACTTTTACCTTTCTGGTTTGTTTTGAGTCATCTGTTTATGCTAAGTTTAACCCAGGAGTCTGTGGGAGACCGTGTTTGGACAAACAAGTTAATGCTGAGAAACAGCACAGCCGTTACACGCACTGTGTGCTCCTCTCTGAGTGAAACCTAGGTTGGCTGAACATTAAATTCTTTTTGTTTCCCTCCGTGAGCCATGAGATTGCTGGTATTGAGTTTGGCTGCCTTCCCATTTCCATTCATCAGCTATCCCTGAAGCTGCTGCCGCCACAGAGTAATTTAACTCGCTGGCAGAAGTGAACAGGGCAGATTTATTGGCGGAACCGCAGTAGATGGTTTACAGCGACTGGAGGCCTGTGCACAATTTTCACTGGAATACCTCAGTAGGAGCCACATTTCGAGACAGCCACATCTGCAGGGAGCATCAAGCCCTGACCTTTGAACCACACAGTCTTCCTGTAACTACTGGTAGCAAAAATACAGCTGGAACCTCCCGCCACAAAGAAAATACAGATAGGAAAGTTTGAGGAAGGGAAATTTGTGCAAACACGTTGATTGAGAGAGGAAAAGTTGAAATATTGTGCAGTATAAAAAAAACTTTTATCACCAGAAACAGTTTTTAAGGCATTGCAGGCATGATTTGAGTTAATTTAGCAAATGCAAATTTTGAACCTTCCTCTCAAATTTTTTTATTTTTATAGAATCCTACAGTGCAGAAAGAGGCCCTTTGGCCCATCAAGTCTGTACCGACCACAATCCCACCCAGGCCCTACCCCCATATCCCTACATATTATACCCACTAATCCCTCTAACCTACACATCCTTGGACACTAAGGGGCAATTTCTTAGCGTGGCCAATCAACCTAACCTGGACATCTTTGGATTGTGGGAGGAAACCGGAGCACCCTGAGGAAACCCACGCAGACACAAGGAGAACGTGCAAACTCCACACAGATAGTGACCCAAGCTCCGGAATCGAACCCAGGGCCCTGGAGCTGTGAAGCAGCAGTGCTAACCACTGTGCTACTGTGCCATCCAAAGATTAGCTAACAAAGCAACATTAGTTACAGAATGCTAAATACGCAGGAACATTGCTTTGTGGTACAGACTTTGTGGTACAAACGAGGGTAAGAGTTTTACTAGTTATAAATGGATTTTATTTTGGCTTTCAAAAGTTTGAAACATTACAACTTCAGCAATGATGAACAGTGAGATCTATCAGTTAAGTGAATATTTCAGAAAAGCCTTGGATCAATAAAAGGCTGTAGCAAAATTATTAGTGAATGAAGTTGATATGTGATCTCAGTATGTTCAGTCCTGGTTTGCTGTAACCTTTTAAACAAATTGTAGGAAGGATACACAAACTGTATTCCTGAAATAATGAATCAGATGAATGGGTGGCACCGTGGTTAGCATTGCTGCCTCACAGTGCCAGGGACCCAGATTCAATTCCAACCTTGGGTCACTGTCTGTATGGAGTTTGCACATTCTCCCCATATCTGCATGGGTTTCCTCCAGATGCTCTGGTTTCCTCCCACAGTTCAAAAGTGGGTGAATTAGATGGAGTGGCCATGCTAAATTGACCCTTAGTGTGAGGGGGACTAGCTAGGGTAAATGCATGGGGGTATGGTGATAGGGCCTGGATGTGGTTCAGATTTGATGGGCCGAACAGACTTCTTCAGCACTGTAAGGGTTTTATGATTCTATGACCCACCTTTCAATGGTGTTAATGTCACTGAATCTCCCGCTGTCAACAATCTGGGGTTATTATTGACCAGAAACTCAACTGGACCACATTAACACAATGGCACAAGAGCAGGTCAGAGGTGAGGAATACTGCACTGAGAATGACTCCCCAAAGCCTGGCCACCATCTACAAGGCACAAGTTAGGAGTGTGATGGAATACTCCCCACTTGCCTGGATGGGTGCAGCTCCAATAACACTCAAGAAGCTTGACACCATCCAGGACAAATTAGCCCGCTTGATTGGATATTTGTAGATGTGCCACTCCCTCCTCCACCGATGCTCAGTAGCAGCAGTGTGTACCATCTACATGATGCAGTGCAGCAAATTCACCAAAAAGCATTAGACAACATCTTCCAAGCCCATTACCACTTCCATCTAGAAGGACAAGGGCAGCAGATACATGGAAACACCACCACCTACAAGTTCCCCTCCAAGCCGCTCTTCATCCTGAGTTGGAAATATATTGGCATTCCTTTGCAGTCCTTGAATTGCCTCCCTAACAGCATTGTGGGTCAACCCACAGCACATGGAACTGCAGTGATTCAAGAAGGCAGCTCATCACCTCCTTTTCGAGGGCAACTCAGGATAGGCAATAAATGCCCATGTCCCATGATTGAATTAAAAAAATATACAAATCTGTGAGGGAACGCCCATACTCTGAACTCAGATTGGAGATACAGTCACCTGATTCTCAGTCTCCACGATTTTCTGTCCGTTCATTTTATTGCAAGTCCTGTTTACCTCCAGTCTCAACTCATGATGCATGTTCCTGTTGCAAAAGCTTTGGAATCCTGGGCACAAACTTGCTCAGGTAATTATTTTGTAACAAACCGGTCCTTAATTTAAAGGATAAGGTTTGGTTGCACAGTACCCGTTTTTTGGCTGTAAATGAGTACAAAGCAGACCAATTTAAACAGTGGGACAGATTGTGCCCAATCTTTACACATGCTAGACCCAATGGGGAAGCTGTGATGCCTAGAAAGCATTATGGAGAACAGTCTGCAATTTATCAGTCATTTCAACAGATGTGAGAAGTTGAATATGATCACACTCCTACTTCTCATTGCCTTACCTTTAATGGCTCAGCTAAAAGAATGATTTGTATGAGTCAAATCCCTAATTCTCCAATATAGACAAACCAAACAAGATTCCCGCATAGCGATATTAAAGGTGGCCAATAACTTTAAGTGCAACTACTGCATCACCAACAGAGTTCAGTTCGGCAGACCATTATGCATCAATTTACCTACTCTTATCAATTCTAATCTCTCTGAAACTAATCAGCAAATATTAAAACTGCAAGAGAAGGTGATAAACGTGCATAAAGATGTGGATACATAATTGCCACGTTTACAAAATGGGAAAACAAGTTTGCATCCAAGGTTTCATAGAGGATATATGGCAACTAGCCTAAGTATCAAGGATTTGTTCGGAGCCAATGCCTGATTAAGTTGTTACATAGAAAGGTGCAACAGTGAGGTGCAACTGAGGACAAAATCAGATTTATTCCAGCTCCTCAGTCGATACGTGCATCTGTGCAAGCTCAGAGGTCCTGCTCTCCAAGCTATCAGCACCTTCATTGAGGTGAGAGCATGGGTCTTATACTAAACGTCCGTAAGGAAAACGGTCCTCCAACGACCTGCCCCCACCACACAGCACTGTTCCTGTTTGTCAAAATCCATGAAGCCTTGATCAACGTGGACCACTGTTCATACCATGTGAGTCAACAAGGGAAGACATCGAAGATGCATTTCAACATCACCTTCAGGTGTGCCAGTGCATCTGAGGAAGAGAGTTTGAAGGCCAGGACCTCAGAACCACCACTAGACTCATGCTCCACATAGAAGTCATGATAACCACCCTCCTACATGGCAGAGACAAGGAATATCATTATCGTGCCACAGATCATGGATCACCTTCTGTGTGTTTATATCGGATTTGGAGGCAGGTAAAAAGATTGATTTGAAAGAATCTTGTACTTCCCAATCACCCTCTATAAATCGATCCCTCTCCTTTCTTCCAACAACAACATTCCATCTCTTCTAATACTTGTTAAGACACTTGTTGTTTGCAGTGCAAACTTCCAGTAATTAATGCTGTTGCTGACTTTTTCTCATCCATCCAATGTAATTTAAAATATAAAATAATCTCCCAATTTTTTTAAACTGGCTACTTGTAGTGACAGTGCTATTCCCAGCGAGAATGCAGAAGATTGGGTCACTTGCTTGTCAATCACACCTGGATTGGGTTATAAATACTGGGATTGTATTTTGATTTTGATTTGATTTGATTTATTATTGTCACTTGTATTAGTATACAGTGAAAAGTATTGTTTCTTGCACGTTAGACAAAGCACACCATTCAGAGAAGGAAATGAGAGAGTGCAGAATGTAGCATTACAATCATAGCGAGGGTGTAGAGAAAGATCAACTTAATGCGAAGTAGATCCATTCAAAAGTCTGATGGTAGCAGAGAAGCTGTTCTTGAGTCAGTTGGTACGAGATCTCAGGCTTTTTCGCAAAGGAAGAAGGTGGAAGAGAGAATGTTCTTGGCCATATTTTGTATGTGACTATCCACCACTCTACTTTTCTGGAGATGTCCTTTTATAAAAATCGAGAGAAGTTGTGAAGTTGCTGCTGCATTCGTTTTAAATCAATTTTATAAATAAATTTTGTTTGCTGTAAAATTGGTTGCTTTTTGTGCATCCCACCCCAATTTCAAGGCATTGGCCTTTGACCCACTGACGTCAATACAATACTCAGTTTATAACTGGCCAGTCCATTGTCTGAAGTAGAATAAGTTTACTCAAAAAAAAACCTGAATCAATGAGAGGTGGAATTATAGTTCACAGGGCCCTGCATTCCTCATGGTTTCTGGGTCCTCCCCCTGGCCTCTCATGCCTCCCAATTCTATCCATCCTCCCCCACAGAACACAAAAGGTGGAAGCCACAGAAACACACTAATTGATCACGGTTTTTAACTTGTAAAAACATGTTTATACATTGCTCAATACTTTGAACTTTTCAAAGTAAAATGATAAACTGTCCTCAGTTTTCTGCATTTTTGACTGCCAGATTGATGATCTCACTTTATATTGCTAAAGAAGCCGATTTCGATTTTAAATGAAGAGTCTGAAAAAGCAAACATTTGCACAATCTTACGTTCTTATCAGCTCAAATCCACGTTCTGGAAGCATTGGATTCATCTTTTAACTATGAAGTTATGATTCTGACTTTCAAGCAATGCTCTTCTCCTGCCTATTCCCCCCCCCTCAAATTCTCCCTCCTCATGGACCCTCCCCACCCCTTCATAAACTCTCCCAACCTCCACAATGCAAACCGGCCCTTACACACTCTCCCACCCTGCAGCCCTGGCTAACCCCAGCACGTACTCTCCTCTCTCACTCCGCGCCATCCTCACACAGTCTCCCCCTGCACTCTCCCATTCTCAATTTTTGTAATCTGGTTATTGTGAAGATATGCGGTTGTGCTATGGCTGCTGGATCAGGACACATTTCAGGGCGAATACAATTCAAACACACTGGGCACAATTTTCCAGATGCACTTGCCCCATCTGAAGTCAATGGGTATAGAGGGATATGGGCCAAATGTGGACAACTGGGATTAGCTTAGGGGTTTTAAAAAAAAAAGGGTGGCATGGACTAGTTGGGCTGAAGGTCCTGTTTCCATGCTGTAAACCTCTCTGACTCTATGACAGACCTTTGCAAAGTCTGCCTCCCCATCCGCTACGATTCCCATGGTAGGCGGCATGGGGAAATTCCTCCAGCTGTGTAAAAGCAGCAGTATAGGGGGAAGATGCAGACTTTTGGATGAAAACAACCCTCCAGCACTCTGGAAATGAGCCAAAGGCACAGTTCATAAAACATTGGCCGCTTTACATTGGCTCCACACACGCTTTGCACCTGGGCCATACTTAAGGATACGAGACTTACCCCCCTATTGATACAATTCACACATCTATCAGAATTCTACCACCTCGCCCGCCACAGAATCGGACAACCGGAACGTCCGTTGATCTCAGGTGGGAATTTCTGGTCTCAATTGAGCATGGTCATAAAATCCCACCCATAGAATGGAAATCAGCTGCTAATGATTTCAGCCATGTTTGCATCATCTCATGGAACCCATTCATATCTGTAAAATGCAGCAATAGTAAACAGGCCACCAGGGTATGCATGTTCAATTGCTGGTATTTTATTAAGAACATAAGAAATAGGAGCAGGAGTAGGCCATCTAGCCCTTCGAGCCTGCCCCGCCATTCAATAAGATCATGGCTGATCTGTCGCTGCTCAGTTCCACATTCCCGCCCTCTCCCCATAACCCTTAATCCCCTCTCTTATCAAGAACCCATCAACCCGCTTCTTAAAAATATTTAGCGAGGCAGCCTCCACCACTTCAACGGGCAGAGAATTCCAGAGATTCACCACCCTTTGAGTGAAGAAGTTCCTCCTCAACTCCGTTCTAAACCGCCTCCCCTTTATCTTGAGGCTGTGCCCCCTAGTCCTACTGTCTTTTTTGAGCGGGAAGAGTCTCTCCACCTCTATCCTATCCATCCCATTCATCATCTTATACGTCTCAATGAGATCTCCCCTCATTCTTCTAAACTCTAACGAGTACAAGCCTAGTTTATTCAGCCTCTCCTCATAGCTCAACCCCCTCAACTCCGGTATCAGCCTAGTAAACCTCCTCTGCACTCCCTCCAGGGCCAAAATATCCTTGCGCAGGTGCGGCGCCCAAAACTGCACACGCAGCTGCGGCCTCACCAATGCCCTATACAGCTGCAGCAAGACCTCCCTACTTTTATATTCAATCCCCTTCGCTATGAAGGCCAGCATCCCATTCGCCTTCCTGACCACCTGCTGCACCTGCAAGCTGGGTTTTTGCGACTCATGCACAAGGACCCCGAGGTCCCTCTGCACCGTCGCCTGCTGCAGTTTTTCGCCACGTAAGTAATAGTCCTTCCTACCATTCTTCCTACCAAAATGGACCACCTCACACTTGCCAACATTAAATTCCATTTGCCATTTCCTGGCCCATTCGCCCAGCCTATCTAGATCCTTCTGCAGACTCTCCACACCCTCCGCACAATTTGCCTTTCCCCCAATCTTGGTGTCATCAGCAAATTTCGACACCCTGCACTCGGTTCCCTCCTCCAGATCATCTATATAAATGGTAAATAGCTGAGGCCCCAGCACCAACCCCTGGGGCACCCCACTAGGTGGGATAAGGTGTAGGATAAGTCAAGCTATTTAGCTATTATACTCTCCAAAAACACTGACAAGTGTTGAATTAGCCACTCCTCTCTTTCCAGAAGATACGTTTAAAGAGATCTTATTTGAAACGTTTAGAGGAAGGTGAGTCATAATCCAACAAAACTCCCAGTCTTTTCCCTTGGACTCCCCCACACAGGCATGAGTGCATTTCTACCTAGTAAACGCATCTGAGCTCTCCAATGGATATGACTGCCCTACTTTCAGAGTCTCTTTCACACGTCCTCTGACCCCATCTACAAGATGAAAGCTTACTTCGAGAACATGTCCCAAACTTTATCTTTTCATTTTCCATTGAGCGGGCGAGAGACAGACACACGGGAAGGTCTGTTGACCTTGGGGGGGGGGGGGGGGGGGGGTGATTTTCCAGTTTAAGAGTGAGCGAGGCTGAAAAATGCTGCCAAGTTGTTGTGGCAACATGTATTTTTAGATATATGAAAATCCAACTTTCATTCCATCATATGGTTGACCAGGTATCCCTCCCGTTCTTACCTTAGTTGTGCTTGAAGGATTTACAAGTTGCACTCAACCCTGTTTGGCAACATGATCAACTCATCTTCCTTAGATGTCGAGTCCTGGGGGTGGGATTTGAACCAAGGTCCCTGCTTCAGAGGCAGGGTGCTAGCCACTGCATCACAAGACCTCCAATGGACTTGGGTGTGCAGGGAACAATTTCAGAACTTGCAAGTTGCACAAAACTTGAAAGTATGATGAACTGTGAGGACAATAAAGTGGCTTCAAGAGACCATTGGCAGGCTGGTGGAATGGGCAGATAGATGGCAGATGAAGCTTAAATGCCAAGAAGTGTGCAGTGATACATTGTAGAGAGAATGAAGAAATTCAACATAGAATAAAGGACACAAACAAAAACAGTGCCAAAACAGAGTGACCTGAGGGTATATACGAATAAATCATTGAAGATAGCAGGGCAGGTTAAGAATATAGTTACAAAGGCATAGGAGATCCAGAGCCTTGGAAATAGAGGCACACATTACATTGACCATAGCTTCCTTGACTTTGTAATCTTGATAAAACATTGGTTCAATCTCAATTGGAATAGTGTGATCACTCTGCGCATCCCTGGGAAGGATATAAGAATAGAGGATGTAAAAAAAAAAATTTGGCACAACGGTTTTGGAGATGAAAGACTTAATTTATATGGGTAGAGTGGCAAAGCTGGGGCTGTTTTCTTTAACAAAGAGAAGGTTGGGACGAGATTTGATAGCAGTTTTCAATATGACAAGAGTCTGGGCAAAGATGAGTGGTTAGAGTTTGGAATGCACAGAGTGTGGTGGAGGCAGATTAACCATGGCTTCCAAATGGGAGTTGGATAATGACTTGAAAGGGCAAACCATTGCAGGGCTAAGGGAGAAAGGAGAGTGAAAGTAGCTAAGTTGCTCATACAGAAAGCCAGCATAGACACAACAGGTTTAATATTCCCTTTTGTGCTGTAGTCATTCAGTGATTCTAAAAGAAGTCAATTGCATTTCCTCACTCTAGTGGTTCACTTAGAGCTTCTAAGGGAGGGCCATGTCTCAGTGTAACTCCCCAACTGTGAGCAATGCCAAAAAACCTACTTTACCAAAAGCCAAACTCTAAAGGAATTGAAAACTGCTGGACCAATTATAAACAACATTATATTTTTATTACAAGTACATTACTTTGAAACAACATTAAAGTACAACTAACTGACAAAATGCGAAAAAGGTCAATTTTTCAACTATTGTCTGTCAATGAATCACTAGTCTTATGATGTGGCTTAGAGATGTTCTCAGAACAATGGGCTCGAGTTCCAAAAGGTTCTAGTATTTAATTATTTGTGCATTATGTAACTAGTTTATGAATTTTGACCTCAGGATGGTATTCTGTAGTTATTCTTTAGTACATCTATGGAGTTGAACACAGGACTAATTACATTCAATTTGTTGGAAGATTGTAATTGATGCATACACATTTTAAAGAATTATTTATTTGAGGCGTCCTTTGACAGTTCAGTAAAATCTTGCTTATCAATGCTCTGTAACCTACTTGATTTGAACTAACTTATTGGCAGGACAGTCAAGCAATAAATCAAGACAGTTTTATTAATTTCAAAAAAAAACCAGCAACTCCTTCCAGAACTGGACGTGACTGCTTTTCCAAGAAATGCAAGACAATATAGTGAAAAGCAAAGCAGGAACATTTTATCAAAGAGTGATAGTTCCTTCTATTACTAAATATGATGTGAAAATCCCATGGCTAAAAGGATATCTATTTAAAGCTGGAATACTTCAATAACCCAGCAAAGACCAATGTCAGATGGTCAAATCAACGCTACAGATCCAATGTTGAGTTCCATAGGTAACACATGTGTAAAACAGTTGAAATTGATTGCATAATACTCACTGGCCAGCCCTGCTACCTCAGTGCCAGGGACCTGGGTTCAATTCCGGCCTTGGATCATTGTGCAGACACCACACAGACAGACATTCTCCCCATGTCTGCGTGGGTTTCCTCCCACAGTCCAAAGATGTGCAGTGTTAGGTTGATTGGCCATGCAAAATTGACCCTAGTGTCAGAGGATTAGCAGGATAAATGTGTAGGGTTATGGTAATAGGGTCTGGTTGAGACTGTGGTTGGTACAGACTCGATGGGCCAAATGGCCTCCTTCTGCACTGTAGGGATTCTATGATTCTGTAAGTAATAGGGCCTTTTGGAAGCCAACCTCATTGTTCTGAAATGTAACAGCCTTGAGGTTGCATCATTAGATTAATCACTCATTAATAGCCAATAGTTGAAAACTCTCGACCTTAAACGTCTGTTTAATAGTTTTCTTTCTTTTTCACCAAAGCATCAGGCAATTATTCTTTATGTTCATTCTTTATGAAGCAGTTGGATGAAAGTAGACAACGCGTGATAGAATGGCCTGTGGAGAAACTGGATTTAGTGAGCAAGATTAACTTTTGTTATATTCCAAGTCAATTTCTAACTAGACTTTGTCAGAGAAAACTATGGCCAGAATTTATCACCCTGTTCGCCGCAGGAATTGGACCGGATGATGGGCAGACTATGAAAAGGTCTGTTGACCTCAGGATTTTACAGTTTTGGGACGAGCAAGGCCATATAGTCCTGCCCTATGTGTATTGCAAGCAGTGAACGGAGAATTTCTGTGCCACTATGTGCTGTTGTTAGCAGAAGACAGCATCGTAAATAGAAAACAAAATCTTCAATTTTGAAAACTGGAACCAACCTCCATGTAACGACTTCAGTCAGGCAACTGAGGTGGGCCTGTTAGAATATGAACTCCCTGATTAAGGGCCAAATTGATGGGTCAGAGAACCTCTTGCCTTGTACTTAACCAGACATGTCTCAGTTCCTTTGGGACTCCTAGTGCAGACTACTCACGGAAAACACTCCGTATGCTGTTATCAGACCTGTAAATAAAGGGATTTTGGTGAAGGGACTTCCGCCTTGAGGATTTGTTACACTCCGCAAATAGGCTACAAGTTGTAGAAAGGAAGTTGATGCTTTGGAGGTATTGGGATTCAGGACTGAAACCTGCATGCCCATTTAATTAGTGAGCTGCAAATTCCCAAGTTGCTTCCGAAAAGGCGATTGATGACTAAGACAAACCTTAGCCAAGATGCAAAGAATCTAAGCATATTGACTACACTTAGGTTAGTTCAGTTGTCCTAAAGGACTTCCGATTCAATGAAAATCCATCACCCTCCTGGAATATTAAACAGGGCATAAAGGGAATTTCTTTGAAGCTACTGAAAAGAAGACGACATACGAACAAAATACTTTTACGACAGGTTAGTTAGCAGTGAAGACAAGCACAATGGAAAGCAATGTGCATTTTTGTCGCTGATGGAATAAGTAGTTGTTGTAATTAGATCAGCCTTATCCTCCATTAATTAAGTGAGCCAGTTCTGCAATAACATTTCTAAAGGCTTTGCCTGTTCTGAAATTTCATTCAGAAATACTGAGAATCTGAGCAGTAAATGATCGAGTGACTGTGAATCAGATGCCACTAAAAATTCCTACCTTCATTCATCTCCCTTGCATTCTGCCATCATGGGAAATAAATCACAGATATGGAAAGAGTACAGTGAGTATCCGTCAGCGAAGAGATCACAAATGAAAGCTTATGGTTTCAGAGCAGAGAATGGGAAGTAGGATTGAGTAAGAAGTTTCTCACTTTGCAAAGTTTTCAAATAACGGACAATTGTTTTCATGGCTTGGCGCCATGAGTACCGAAGGGACACAGATTGAGGATTGATAAGGAAAATTGATGATTGAGATTATCTTCTCTCACAGGGCTATTACAACATGAAGCACTTTACTGCTAATGGCTCTTCAGACACACATCTGACAGAGGAACAACATTTCCAAAAGCTTGTGGCTTTTACTATCAAATTAAACTGGTTGGACTCTAACCTGGTGTTGAGAGTCTCCAGATGGAGAGGCAGGGGTTAATTATTCGCAAGAAGAACAGTTCATTTCTGAATGATTGCAAACAAATCAGGAAAAGGGAAACAAAATCCTTAAGGTTTCAGGAAAAACTAAAAACAAATTCAATCCATTGACAGGCTTCACAGAACCAGAAGATGGAGGGATCAAAGAGGTAATTCGAACATAACGGGAAGGGAAACCTAATGTTCTGCTGCAAGTCTGCAGGCAAATGCTGGAATAGCCTAATACTTGACACTGACTTAAAGGCTGGTGTGAGTTGAACATGTCTGTTCTTTCATGACTCCACATTCAAATTATAGGGGCCTGTCGTTGGCCATCATATTGTGCTGTGAGTTTGGCGCATGATACGCTGTGAATGATACGCCTGGCCATCTGCAAAACAACCCTATTTTAAACAAATTCTCCTGAATGTTATAATGTTCTCAATGTGAGATCCTGCTGGGAGCACATTTACCTTTCCCTAAATGACAACCAATACCCTTAAGATCAGAGATTACGCATGTTGGGACCTTGCTGCTCCTATAGTAGATATAGAAGGCTGTTTAGCACTGGAAAATGGCTACAGTGCAGTGCAGTCAGATTTCTATGCCTACGTATTGCTAACGTCCTTTTGACATTGTATTCAGACAGATAATGTCCATACAATTGAGGAAACCAACTCTGTGACAGTACTAGAACCTGAATGTATTCAAGAGGCGGCTGGATTTAGCACTTGGAGAGAATGGGATCAAAAAAGGTTAGAAGGAGAAAGCAGGATTAGGCTATTCGGTTGGATGAGCAGCCATGATCGTAATGAATGGTGTGCAGAGCAGGCCCAAAGGGCCAAATGGCCTCCTCCTGCTCCTATGTTTCTATGAATGGTTTCATCACTAAATATTCAACTGTCTATGACACTGAACCACATCAATACTTTATTTTGCTTTTTGGATTAAGCACTGGACCCCACAATTTTATTTTCCTGGTTATGCTGACGTCCATAAAACAATGGCTTAATTAAGGGCTAGCTTTTCCAAGACCTTACAGCCAGTGAAGATCCTTGTTTTTCAATACAACAGGTGACCGGCCTACCATTTTCAAAGTCAACTTGAGGAACCTGAGATCTCCAAGGAACCAAGCTTACATTAGAGTTAATGAAATGTGTTCCACCATAAATTGATGCATATTCTACAAACCTAAATATTCACCACCATCCTCCTGTTCATTAATCAGAAATACATGTTCCAATAAGAATATTCTGTGTACAGTTTGAATATCAGTACAACTACTGTTACAGCCTCACAGCACCAAGGACCCAGGCTCAATTCCAGTCTTGGGGTGACTGTGCAAACTCCACGCAAACATTCTCCCTGTGTCTGTGTGGGTTTCTTCCGAGTGCTCTGGTTTCCTCTAACAGTCCAACGATGTGCAGGTTAGATGGATTGGCCATGCTAGGCTGTTCCTTAGTGTCGGGGGATTAGTGGGGTAAATGCATGGACTTATGGGGATAGGGCCTGGTAGATTGTTGTCAACGTAGGCTCGATGGGCCCAAATGGCTTCCTTCTGCACTTGTAGGGATTCTATGATTTTCCTCCTCATATTTTTGACTTAGCTGATCTTGCTCTCATCTACTTTTTGTTCTCTTACACCATACCACCAGCTAACCCCTACAATAAATAGAAACTGGAGTCAGCTGCAGACCTGAGCATGTTCAGCTATTGAACTCATCACAAGGCAATAGTGGCATTGCCATCACTGAATTCCTTACCTTTAACATCCCATTGTCCAGAAACTGAATTGGAGCAGTCAAATGAAAGGGGCAGATTAGAGGCTGGTAATTCTGCGCAGAGTAACTCATGTCTTGACTCAAAGCTTCTCCACCCTCTGCAAAGGTAGAAATATTAGAGTTGTGGACCAGAAACCCAAGTTACATCACTAGACTAGACCCCACTATTTTTTTTCCTTTTTGATATAAATGTGAGGAAAGAATCTCTCTCTCCAGGAGTAATTCCACTAAGTATGGATCTTTCATAGTGAAACCAACTTTATTTAATAACACAGATTAATTTCAACTCCAACAAATGAATCAGCTTAACCATTAACAGTTGAACAATATTTAAAAATTAAAAAAGGAAGCAACTTTGCTTTCCAGCTCATGACTGTCCCAGTTCCAAATAAGTCCCATTCATGCAAAAATCAAAACCACTTTCAAATAAATAGTTAGCAAACTCAGGCATACTTTCTATAAATTGTGTTAACAGCCCTGAAGCTTTCAGAGAGAGATTTTGTGGAAAGAGATTGAGTTCTCAGGAACAGACTGCCTCTGACTTCAGCAATCCTGCAACAACTGCCTAGTTTTCTTCCCCGATACAGACCTCTCTCCTCTCATTATCATAGGGTCACAGAATCCCTATAGTACAGAAGGAGGCCATTTGACCCATTGAGCCTGTACTGACAACAATCCCACCCAGGTCCCATTTCCATAGCCCCAATTATTTACCCTCCTGGTCCCCTTAGTGACACTAAGGTGCAATTTATCATGGCCAATCAACCTAGCCCACATCTTTGGACTGTGGGAGGAAACTAGAGCACCTGGAGGAAATCTATTCAGACGCAGGGAGAATGTGCAAAATTCCACAGACAGACAGAGTCACCCGAGGCTGGACGTTGAACCCGGATCTCTGGCACTGTGACGCAGCAGTACTAACCACTGTCACTGTACAGCCAACTCCTGATTGATAACTCATCACCCTTTCAATCAACCTAATAAAAAAAAACCCTGGCAAAATTTTCATCTATAACAAAAAATTATCCTGCTCTCCCTAAGTCTGGGCAGCATTCCCTCCAAACATACTGACTGTCTATAGAATAATGTTGAATTTTAAACATTCCCCTTAAACATTAAAAAATATGTATTTATATGAATTGCATTATCATCACAAAAGTCAGGAGTGATAGAATACTCTCCTCTTGCCTGGGTGTGTGCAGCTTCAAAAACACTCAAAAAGCTCTTCACCATCCAAAACAAAGTAGCCTGCTCAGTTGGCTAATCTACCAACACTCACTCCCTCTTCCATTGAGTCACAGTGGCAGCAGTTTGTGCCATCTGCCAGCTACACTGCAACAACTCAAAGTCTCCTTCAACAACACCCTCCAAATCCATGACTTCTACCGCCTAGAAAGACAAGGGCAACAGATGCATGGGATCACCACCATCTAGAAATTCCCTTCCAAGCCCCTCAACATCCTGATTTGGAAATATATCACCATTCCTTCATTGTCACTGAGTAAAATTCCTGGCACTCCCTCACTAACAGCACTGTGGGTGTATCTACACCAGACTGCAGTAAATCAAAATAGGTGGCTCACCACTGTCTTCTCAGGAGCAATTAAAGATGGGCTATAAAAATGCTGGCCAAGTCCAGCAACATCTGCATCCAAAGAAATAGTCTTAACAAAACACAACTAAGGAGTTCAGACTTGGTTTATCATTGCCTCATGTAGGGAGGAGTGAGACCTCTACTTACTGAATGTACAGTTAACAGAATCCCGACAGTGCAGAAGGAGGTCATTCAGCTCATCAAGCTTGCACTGACAAAAATCCCACCCAGGCCCTATCCCCATAACCCCATGCGTTTACCCTGCTAATCCCCCTGAAACTAAGGGTCAATTCGTATGGACAAATCAACCTAAGCAGCATATCTTTGGAGTGTGTGTGTGGGGGCGGGGGGTGGAACTAGAGCACCCGGAGGAACCCACACAGACAGGAGGAACATGCAAACTCCACACACAGTCATCCGAGGCCAGAATTGAACATTTGTTCCTGGCACTGTGAGGCAGCAGCACTAACCACTGTGCCACTGTGCCTCCCTTCAGAAGAGAGAGTGACAAATTGCAGTTTGGGAATGTCAACAATTAATCCAATCCTTGTGTTCCACGCTGCTGGGGATTGTAGCAAATCAGAACAGGCATGTACTGCGGGTTTCCGTAAACTCTAAAAATTTACATTCATCCTCAATCTTCCCAGAATTGGCAACGAGAATAACGATTTCTGTGGAGCTCTTCCTGGGAAGCTGCTGGCTTGAACTCACAGGGATTTCTGAAGTTGACTGTGGCTACTCCAATAGCACAGCAAGTTCAAACTGCAATATTCTGGCACTCGACGGGCTGGGATATTGCCTTTAAAGAGTATTTTTCAAAAACATGTTTACCAGAATAGAAAAGGAGGAAGGCTGTACAGGCACAGAGGGGGAAGAGAGAGAATGTTCAAAATTAACCATGGGAAAAAACATGAACCTCATTAGCTCAGTGAATAAGTGCACTCTATGGTGTGGTGAAGTGTGGCAATCAGAAAGGTCCCAGATCTCTCTTCTGATTTGCATGACAGAATTTAAATGAATGACTCATGCTGTAAAGTGTAGATGTGCAGATTAGATAGGGACAGGACTAGCCTTGGTCGTGATGCCCTGTACAGTTGAACCACCTGGCAGCACTCATTGAAGGCTTATTTCCAATACTTTCATTGAGGCCCCATGATAATTTTTTTAAATTTTAATTAGTCCTTGAAACCTGGGTGATGCTGAAAAACACTCCATTTATTGCCCCACCAAAAAAAGTGATGAGAGGGTAGTTAGATTTCTCCCTGAACGTCTTATGGAGGGCTGTGGAAGAAGGGGTGGGAATGACTAGATGCAATGATTTTGTTGGATCCTTCCACTGCACACCATCCCTGGCCTGAGAAGGTGTAGGTTGAAAATAAGAAGGAAACTAGCACATAAAAAAGGTAAGGGGCACAATAATTCTCTTCACCCACACACTAGACATGTCACGTCAACTCATTGGAAATATAGACCGAGCTATCCAATTATCTCACTCCCAGTCCTTTCCTCAAATCCCCCCCCCCTTATTTTTCCCCCATTTTTACCCAATTCCCTTTGAATGTTATTATTGAATCTGCCTCCATGGTTGCAAGAGTTGTGAAAAGGTCACAGATGAACAGTCAACACATGACTCAGGCCATTGTCCTGTATGGCCTGTTAGCAGTCCTATCTTTGCTGCTTTATTGAGGTCTGCTGCAGTTACTGTGGTTGCCATATACCTGGCCAACCTTGGCTGCTGTCTCCTGTTGGTTGTCTTACACCTTTGCCCTCTGAGAATAGCACCCGTCACAAACATAGCAAATAATCTCATACCTACTTCAGGCAAAACTGCCTCCACTTCAAACAGCCAGCAATCAGGCTACATCTCCATGAAGTTGATAGGCGGATGTGTTCACTAGAGGCCCGTCCATAATAATTGCTCATACCTGCACTGAGATCATACTGCAGGCATTTGGTTGCATTTCCAATAGCTGCAGAGACATACTTACACTTCTGTCTGTGGTTGTTTGAACAGCCACAAGGCAATGGCTGTGAGCAGAGTTGTAACGAACAGAGTTGAATCTACCTCATTTCAGGTCATCATTTCATTATAGGGAGTGGGATAGCTTGATCTTGGGATTGGACATAGCTTGGCACAGCATTGGAGGGCCAAAAGGGCCTGTACTGTGTTGTAATGTTCTATGTCATTTGAATGCCAATGACGGTCGGAATTCTCTGGCCACTCACGCCAGCGGGAACACAGCCAAATCGCCATTCGTAGCAGCGGGACCGCGGATGAGGTCGGAGAATCCAGCCCGATGTCAATTGAATGCCTGTAGACAAATAACTGTTCACCATTGATGTGATTTATGTGGATTCATGTCAGTCCACTGACTTCACTTGATCACCTCCAGGTATCTAATGGTGACTGAAGGACCATTTCTGAATGCACGGTATCACACCTGAGCACTGTTGCGCACAAAATTCTGTCAATGTTTCCGAGTAGAGGTGCCACTCTGTCAGTAATTCAGTTTCTGTTCCTCTCTGCTTAAATTGTTTGGCCTATCCTGTTCATCAGCCACACTGCTTTTCCAAAAATCATTGTGGTGAAAAAATTTAAAAAAGGGTGAAGGAAATGGGCAGAGAGAAAACCAGATTATTGGAAAAGTGCCAAGAATCTGAGTCACCAACAGCTTCTTGAACTGCTGGGAAAAAAAAATGTCCTTGCATGTAATCACTTATTGTTAAGTGGTTTCATCCCTTCAAAATCTGGGCACAGGCACTGCACTGTATATTTATTTATCCAGCCCCGCGCCGCCTCTCTCCCCATCTGTCTCTCTGCAATGGGACAGCACATGATGAATCAACAAAATAGCTTCAGGCTACAACCATATTTCTAGTACAACACTGTAAATTATGGCATTTATTGGGATAAACTACACCACCCGTCTTTCAAACAAATAAGGATGAGGTTTCCTTCAGTTCAGCTTCGGAATTCCAAGTATTTCAAACTTATGACAGCCATAAATTCGATTTACTCCTCAGCATGGATTCAGACTCCTGGGGATCCCTCGGGATAATACCCCACACAGCACCACAACATCCTGAGGAGAGATGGGTCCAGTTCCATCTCTAAATTGGTGCTATTTCACTGCCAAGCACAGCATAACATTTGGCCTTTGGGCACATGCCGCCAATCAGGGCTCCGAGTGCAGCCTACAAGACATTTAGTTGACCCATGTACAAGGTTACCATTTTCCACTGGTTTCCCATTTTTTTTTAAATCACTTCAGTCACACTGGAAGGTTACGCACATAAAACAAGAACACATGAAGTGAGGGTGTTTGTTGATTGACTGTGACAGCCGTGTGTTCCCTCTGCGCCCAAAGCACAGATAATGCTTTTGCCATTTACCATTTAAGGTTGAGGATGGTTCTATAAATATCCAAAAGGGGATTAAGCATTTTCTGTAACTCATTATGAAATATTCAGGGCGTATTAAATGTTTTCAACCTTAGCGCATCATCATGTTTAGTGAGCACTTCCGAATTCAATCTTTTTGTCCAGTGGGATGAAGGAGGGCCACCCACTCACTAGCATGGCTTGCTTATTGCTGCCTTAGCACCTGAGAATGTGGATATACAGGAGCTATACAAGTACCAGGTTCAAAACCCTACCACCAATCAGTGCGTGGGAAGAGCAAAGGTTTTTCTTCGTGTCTTGCACAATATTTATAGTGCATTAAAAAAAATGGATTAACTGGTGTCTGTGGGACCTTGCTGCATGTAAATTGGCTACGCATTTCTGCGTGTAGCTTGATTCCCATAGTGCTTCATTGATTGTGAAATACTCTGCGGCCATATGTGGTCATGAAAAGCATCAGATAAGTGAAAACTTGCCAGCTTTGTTCCTTCATGGATGGGTAAGTTTAAGTTTTTTTTAAAAAAACGTTTATTTATTAGTGTCACAAGTAGGCTTACTGCAATGAAGTTACTGTGAAAATCCCCTAGTCGCCACACTCCGGCGCCTGTCCTGAGGGAGAATTCAGCATGGCCAATGCTCCTAACCAGCACGCCTTTCGTGATTAAAGAGGTGAAGATTAATCCTGTGCCATTGCACCAATTGCAATCGGCACTGGGCTATCAAATCATTTTGGCTTGGATTTCGCTTTGAGCATTGGGTGGGAGATGAGCTGCCCTCCCCATCTCTAGGCATCTACTACACTGAGCAGGGCTGTATGTGTTCCGTAAGAAAATCACCACAAGTCTTTTCATAAATGGAATTGAAGCCAAATTCTGCTGTTATCAATTGCATAATCTTCTATATCATAACAAAAAGTGTTTCACATTTTTCAAAAATATTTAGTTTTGGAGCAAAATCTTCTAAATTTTTAAGGCACTTTGATAATCCCCATAATCCAGTAAAACCATTTTCATTTTTGGTAGTGCTTGCCCAGTAGACTATAAATCCTCTTAGCAAGGATTTAGATTTTAAACAGTTTGAAATAGTAAAGCTCCAAAATAGTATGCAGTCCTATTATTGATTATAAAACTACACCCTGTGTCTGAATAATGCTTCAGAGATTGACTTATTTCCATTCTAAACCAATTCTGCGTTCTGGGACACAGTGGGATTGCTGTTAGTACTAACATTTTTGTACTCACATGGAGCTGCTGTTGAATAGGACGCTTTTGAGAAGTCATTACACTATTTCAACTAACCATCACCAACTCAAAACTGGTGACTGTACCACACACACAGAGATTTATAACCCTGGTGCTCAGTATGAGGGTCAGTGAGAACTGGTGAGAAAGGGGCAGAGGGTGAACACAACAGCAATCATGGTGTGTTTGGAAAATTATTCACAATATAAATGCCCAGGAATCACTCTGCATCAATGGAATACACAATTATGGGTGTGCAGGTTTCATTTACCAGCAAGTCTAGGTGGTTGAGATTTTTTTTTTCCTGAACATTTGGGGGCTGTGTATGTCAGGGTAAGGATAGAGCTTGTATACCCAGCACATTACATAGCTTCAAAGTTTCACAAAGTATCTTCCAATGAATTACTTTTAAAGCTTAATTTGCCCGTCATGTGGGCCTGCAGTCACAGGAATAATAACTGAGTTTCTGGTCAGCAGGGATCTTGGTTACAGCAAGAGAATTCGTGTTCCCATTGCTGATACAATGCAAAATGGAAAGCCAAATGCATAAGTCACCAAGGCACAAACTGTTGAGCAGAATTTAATGCTCACAAGGAGGCTTTCCCCATCAGCTGCACAAGCAGCAGAGCATCATATCACTCCCCTTGGGGAAAAACCTGTCAGGATTAAGTCCCAACAGCACTTAACTGGCTAGTTTGGGCCTTCCTGGAATACAAAAGCCACAGGCTTTCCTGGAGTACAAAGCCCACAAGCTTTCTTGCCTTCAGCCAGGAAGAGGTGGGGGGAAGCAGTAGAATCCCCATTCAGCACCTCCCCCTGGCCCAATTCACTGCCTCTTCTGCCTTTAAATAGGGGTGTGTGATAGCTCTCATGATCTGTATGAGGAATCACTAATTGATCTCTCAGTTGGGCTCATTGAATCTGAGCTTCCTGGGGATTGGTAACTAGCCAACCAGGTGGAGCTCGTATACTGAGCCCTGTCTAAGCCAAAACCCTGAATGGTTCCATTATCCTATTAGTCCTCGTTGGGACCTGTTGTATTCACCACAGGCTTGTGGTGGTTGTTTATATTGATTTTGTGCAATAGATGCATGGTTTGTTCTCAGCCAACTCTTGGGGAGGGGTCTTTCGGGTCAATTCTTTCGGGTCGAACCAAGTAAACAAACTCAAATTACGTTAGGACAAAGAAAAAGGGGGCGGCTCCCCAAAAGGAGGGGGAACGGCCCGAACAGAAACAAGAAGTACAAAGAAAACTTAAGACACGTCAAATCAAAATGTGATTGTCAGGGTCTATAATGCATCCCAGCCCCTGCGGTGCCCAGCGGGCACGGAAGGTGTCGACTGTGCCCGTGGACACCGTGTGCTCCCACTCCAGGGACATCTGGTCACGAATGTACCCGTGGTAGAGGGGCAGACAGTCGGGACGGATGGCCAAGCCAACTCCTGGTGTTATTATGGGGCGAACATTAAATTCTTTGATTTGATTTTTCATTGTCACTTGTATTAGCATACAGTGAAAAATATTGTTTCTTGTGCTCTATGCAGACAAAACATACTGTTCATAGGGGAGAAGGAAAGGAGAGGATGCAGAGTGTAGTGTTGCAGTCATGGCTAGGGTGTAGAGAAAGATCAGCTTAATATAAGGTAAGCCTATTCAAAAATCTAATGGCGTCAGGGAAGAAACTGTTCTTGAGTCAGTTGGTAGGTGATCTCAGAATTTTGTATCTTCTTGCTGATGGAATTTGATTTGATTTATTATTGTCACATGTATTAGTATATAGTGAAAAGTATTGTTTCTTGCATGCTATACAAACAAATCATAAAGAAGGAAATAAGACAGTGCAGAATGTAGTGTTGAAGTCATAGCTAGGGTGTAGAGAAAGATGATCTTAGTGTGAGGTAGTTCCATTCAAATGTCTGATTGCAGCAGGGAAGAAGCTGTTCTTGAGTTGGTTGGTTCATGGTCTTAAATTTCTGTACCTTTTTCCTAATGGAAGAAGGTGGAAGAGACCATGTCCAGGGTGCGTGAGTCTGTAATTATGCTGGCTGCTTTTCTGAGGCAGCTGGGAGTGTAGACAGAGTCAAAGAATGGGGGACTGATTGAGCCACATGTACAACCTTTTGTAGTTTCTTCATTAAGGTAGACAAGTCCCCAAGACCTGATGGGATATACCCCAGAATTCTGAGAGAAGCAAGGGGGGAATTGCTGGGGCCTTGAGAGAAATCTTTGTATCCTCACTGGCAATAGGGGGGTCCCTGAGGATTGGAGAATAGCCAGTGTTGTTCCTTTGATTAAGAAGGGTAGCAAGGATAACCTAGGTAATTACAGGCCGGTGAGCCTTTCATCAGTGGTAGGGAAATTACCGGAGAGGATTCTTCAAGACAGGATTTACCCCCACTTGGAAATAAGTGTATGTATTAGCGAGAGGCAGCATGGTTTTGTGAAGGGGAGGTCGTGACTCAAGAACTTGATCGAGTTTTTCAAGGAAGTGGCAAAGATGATTGAAGGTAGGGCAGTGGATGCCCTACATGGACTTCAGTAAGGTCTTTGACAAGGTCCCTCATGGCAGACTGGTAAGAAGGTGAAATTGCATGGGATCAGAGGTGAGCTGGCAAGGTAATACAAAACTAGCTCAGTCATTGAAGACAGAAGGTAGCAGTAGAAGGGTGCGTTACTGAATGGACAAGTGACATTCGTCAGGGATCAGTGGTGGGACCTTTGCTGTTTGTAATATACACAAATGATTTGGAGGAAAATGTAACTTGTTTGATTAGTAAGTTTGCGGACGACACAAAGATTGGTGGATTTGTGGATAGCAATGAGGACCATCAGAGGATACAGATTGGTTGAAGACTAGGGCAGAGAGATGGCAGATGGAGTTTAATCTGGACAAATGTGAGGTAATGCATTTTGGAAGGTCCAATAAAGATAGGAAACACACAATAAATCGCAGAATCCTTAAGAGTATTGATAGGCAGAGGGATCTGAGTGTACAAGTACACAGGCCACTAAAAGTGGCTACAAATGTGGAGAAGATAGTCAAGAAGGCATGTGGCATGCTTGTCTTCATCAGTCTGGGCATTGATTTTAAAAATTGGCAAGTCACGTTGCAGCTTTATAGCACCTTAGTTAGAGCGCAGTGGAATATAGTGTTCAATTCTGGTCGCCACACTACCAGAAAGATGTGAAGGCTTTGGTGAGGGTACAGAAAACATTTACCAGGATGTTGCCTGGTATGGAGGGCAATAGCTATGAGGAGAAGTCGGAGAAACTTGGTTTGTTCTCACTGGAATGACGGAGGTTGAAGGGCGACCTTATAGAAGTCTACAAGATTATGAGGGGCATGGACAGAGTGGATAGTCAGAAGGTTTTTCCCAGAGTGGAAGCGTTAATTACTAGGAAGTGTAAGTTTAAGGTGTGAGGGGCAAGGTTTAAAGGGGATGTATGAGGCAAGTTTTTTTACACAGAGGGTGGTGAGTACTTGGAACTCACTGGCGGGGGAGATAGTGGAAGCAGATACGATAGTGACTTTTAAGGGGCATCTAGACAAATACATAGATAGGAAGGGGATAGATGGATATGTCCCCAGAAGGGTAGGGGGATTTTAGTTCAATCAAGCAGCATGGTCAGCGCAGGCTTGGAGGGCAAAAGGGCCTGTTCCTGTGCTGTAATTTTCTTTGTTCTTTGTGATCTTGAGCAGAGCAGGAGCCATGCCAAGCTGTGATACAACCAGAGAGAATGCTTTCTATGGTGCATCTATAAAAGTTGGTGAGTTTCGTAGCTGACATGCCAAATTTCATAGAACGTAGAAAATAGAACATAGAAAAACTACAGCGCAAACAGGCCCTTCGGCCCACAAGTTATGCCGATGATATCCATACCTACTAGGCTTACCTGTAACCCTCAATTCTACTAAGTCCCATGTACTCATCCAGAAGTTTCTTGAAAGACCCTATCGAATTTGCCTCCACCACCACCGACAGCAGCCGATTCCACTCACCCACCACCCTCTGAGAGAAAAACTTACCCCTGATATCTCCTCTGTACCTACTCCTCAGCACCTTAAACCTGTGTCCTCTCATAGCAACCATTCCAGCCCTTGGAAAAAGCCTCTGAGAATCTACCTGATCTATACCTCTCAACATCTTATACACTTCTATCAGGTCACCTCTCGTCCTTCGACTCTCTAAGGAGAAAAGACTGAGCTCCCTCAACCGATCCTCATAAGGCATGCCACCCAATCCAGGTAACATCCTTGTAAATCTCCTCTGCACCCTTTCAATAGCTTCCACATCCTTCCTGTAGTGAGGCGACCAGAACTGAGTGCATTATTCCAAGGCAGGTCTGACTAGGATCTTATAAAGCTGCAACATTATTTCCGTAGTCTTCTGAGAAAGTAAAGGTGTTTTTGGGTTTTCTTAACTGTAGTGGCAGCAAGGTGGGGACCAGGGCAGGTTGTTGGTGAAATTCTGTCCATTGTTGCACAAGGTGGTAGGCTGCTAATCTCCCAAGTGTCAGGACAGACCTGGTGGACTGAATAGTGCAGTTCAAAAATATGTAATTAAATGACATCAGAGAAGCTTCCATCTAAATCGAATGAGGTAAATACTGGAGATTGACTCGCTCTATTTGGATTGAAAGCAATTAAGAGCTATTTAAAACCACTGGATTAACAGTGATTTTAATTATTTAAAAAGCAAGATTACAACAGCTAATATGCAATGCGTTACATAATTAGAATACAATTCAGGCATTATTTTAGCTCGATGATTTAATTCATCTGGAATATGGTTTTCCTATTGCAGCAACAGAGAATGATGCATCTAACTAAATTTAAGCCTCTCCTTTCTTCATTCGGATAAAGGTGTGTGTGAGAGAGAGAGAAAAACGGGCGACAGAAACCCGCTTAGGAAAGGCACTCCAGAGATAGAAAGGCGAACAACACAGAGCTTTCATAGTGCCAACTGGAATGGAATTGAGTGCACAAGAAAAGCTAGGTTAAACAAGAAAATGGGTCCAGGGATCACGATAAGTGATTAATTTGTGCCCATTGTTGAACACAATGTTCATGCTGCCTACTAATTTAAATGCTTGTGGCTTGCAGGCCAGCACTTAGTGCACCTCTGAGTGTCTGCGTGTCTCAGTGGGGTCCCCAAGATCATGTAAGGTTAGCGCCAAGTTAGCTGGCATTACATAAATCAGCTTGCGCCTCTTAAATGCAAGTTGCATCTGTCTAAAACAGATGCTGGCATTGGTTACCGGTGCGACTCCCAACAGGGAGAAAACTGCAAACAGCACAACAGAGCAAAGGGCAAGGCTCTCCAATACAATACTGGAAGGTTTAGTGCAGGAAGAGAGAGGTCCTCTTCCCAAAGGGAACTAGGCAGAGATAAAGAAAGCAATGGGAGCAGCTAGTTATCATAGTAAATGCCATCAGTCTACTCCCAAGATCTGATTCCAGCACAGGGAGAAGTTTAATAACCTCATGAGTGCATATTCCTACAAGTGAACTATTAGCCTCAAGCTCCATTCATCACTCCCATTTCACTCCCCTCCTAAAATTCTCTATCAAGCACAATCCACATCTTACATTCGTAACCTCATACACTTAGCACTGCTGCGAGCCTCACACTCAGCTTGCATACTGTGTCAGATATTCAGCCATGACTGATACACCATCCAAGCGCATTACACCACACTCACTGATGTAATCCTTCTCTCTCCAAGACAAGGATGTACAGTACCAGAGGCAGTAACACCCCCAAACAGCAGGGAATACATTGACATAGGAGACAGGAACAACCATCAGTGGAGTGGCCCCAACTATGACCAGCAGCAGAGATGAAAACAAATGTGAGCTTTGCTGCCTCTGGTTATCTAACCCACTCACTCACATTCCACCACCTCTCACCTCACAATCTCTTCCAGGTTACAAAGTACAAATGGCGTAACAATGCTTTACCTTTACAATGATTTAGCCTTGTTGACTTAATCACACTGACACATTTGTTTAATTAATAAGACTTAACTTATAAAAATGTACAAAGCGTAAGTTTAGTGATAGAACGTCTTAATTTACATGCATTATTGGAATGCTGTTAACCTTTAACTTGGCATCCCTTTAAGTGTAAAACACTGTAATATAGCTTTAAGGAAAAAGGAAATCCAGAAGTGAACTGAAGATGTAGCTGGGAACACACGTTGCATTTGGGCTCCAGTGAATCTAACTTTAGCAGTGAGGGTAGCATGACGACACAGTGTTTAGCACTGCTGCCTCACAGCATCAGGGATCCAGGTTCGATTCCTGGCTTGGGTCACTGTCTGTGTTCAGTTTGCACATTCTCCCTGTGTCCGTGTGGGTTTCTTCCCACAGTCCAAAGATGTGCTGGTTAGCTGAATTGGCCATGCCAAATTCTCCCTCAGTGTACCTGAACAGGCGCTGGAGTGTGGTGACTCGGGGAATTTCACAGTAACTTCATTGCAGTGTTAATGTAAGAGTACTTGTGACTAATAAATAAACTTTAACTGTTTTAACTTTAAGCAGAAGCCCCTGTACAAGACTGCAAGAAAGTACAAAGGGTCGTGAACGAATCCCAGTCCATTACACAAATCAGCCTTCCATCCATTGACTCTGTCTCTGACTGCCTCGGCGAAGCAGCCAGCATAACCAAGGATCCCACACACCCCAGACATACTCCCTTCCACCTTCTTCCATCAGGAAAAAGATACATAATTCTGAGGAGACGTACCAACCAGCTCAAGAACAGCTTCTTCCCTGCTGCCATCAGATGTTTAAATGGACTTCCTTCATATTTCTCTACACCCTAGCTATGACTGTAACACCACATTCTACACCCTCTCACTTTCTTCTCTATGAATGGTATGCTTTGTCTCTATAGCACACAGGAACCAATACTTTTCACTGTATGTTAATACACGTGACAATAATAAATCAAATTACACAGATACTAGACTTGGGCTGAAAGTAGCAAAATCTGCAAGGAGAAAGGGTATTAAAAATATAGGAGCAGGACTGGGGTCTTTGCATTTGCCAGCATTGTCTCAGGAGACTTGCTAGAAGGGGAGAGAATGCCAATCGATAGACAAGGTTTGGGTTTAACCGTAAGGGACACAGATGTTGGTTTGTGGTTGACCATAAGAAACCCAGAGTTGACTTATATGTTTGGGATTTGCCATAAGAAGACCAAGATATCAGTATTAGATCAGTATTAGAATTCAGTATTTTGACTAGAGGTAGTTGCTTTGAGAAGAAAGTAAAATGAAAGCTGCCTTCAGCAATAATTGTAGAAAGAGAGAAAGGATTGAGCAAGTGGCTGTGAAATAGACCTGGAATTTAGAATTGAAGATGGCATAGTGGCACAGTGGTTGGCACTGCTGCCTCACAGCTCCTGGGACCTGGGTTCAATTCCCGGCTTGGGTCACCGTCTGTGTGGAGCTTGCACATTCTCCCTGCGTCTGCATGGATCTCCTCCCACAATCCAAAGATGTGCGGATTAGGTTGATTGGACGTGGAAAAATACCTCTTAGTGTCCTGGGATATGTAAGTTAGAGGGATTAGTGGGTAAATATGTAGGGTTACTGGGTAGGGTCTGGGTGGAATTATTGCCAGTGCAGACTTGATGGGCTGAATGGCCTTCTTCTGCACTGTAGGGCTTCTAGGTTTCTAAAGGGTTTTTTTATGCATATTAGAATTAACTTGACTAAGAGTAGAATCAACACTTTGCGAGCTTAGCTCGTAGAGACCAAGAGGAGAAGACCTTTGAAACAGAGGAAGCCATGGGAAAGGCTGAATATCGTGCGATACTTGACAAGTGGAATGTTAAGTATTAATTTTTGTGGTCAAATAAAGTGTGTTTGTTTGCAGTCTAAATTAGCGATTGTCATTTTTGCCAATTAGGTTACTCCCCAACAAGAATTTCTTACTCTGCTGTATTAGTATGGAGTTAAAATCTCGACATCCTCAGTCCCCTATCCTCTCCCTCAGTCCACCCTATTTTTGTTACATTATCCTTTTAGATACCTAAGGCATGTAATCTGGTCAAGCACAGGTATGCATGGGTGAAAGCCAAGAAAAGCAGGGTACAAGTGAAGAAGAAATACCATCTCTTGCTATCATGGTTGTAGCCACTACAGGCTGCCACTTTGTGTAGTATTGGTGTGTATGCACGGTGAACCATTGGGCAGGAGTGGCATGCAACCAGACCAAGAGGAAAGGATTGCATGGGGGTGCCAGCTCTCTAGAGATTGCATATGATTTCTACTGTAGAGAACGCAGTTGAGAACTTAGGTGGGGCACAGCAAAAGGTTGATGGGCATGCACAATGAAATGATTGAAGCATTGGCAGGCATGGCAAAAAGCTTGCTTTCACTGCCAAGGAACATGGAGGAATTGGAATTTAAATTGGCACAGGGCTTAGCATAGAGTTTAAAACCCATTCTGCCCAGCTTTGTAGTGATGGCCAACTTCATGAGAACTTAACCAAGTTACAGTGTCTGATGGTCAATGTCCCGGCTTCCACTGCAGCTCCAGAAGAAGCCTCCCAATATTTGAGTGCTGTGGTGGAAGCTCAGACTGAGACCATGAAACTCAGTTTGTTGCCAGGCAGGCTCAGAGTGCTGCCACATTGGCTGTGGATACGTGTGTTTAGAGGGGCTTGCAGACTCTCACAGCAGTCCTGCAAAAGAGATGCAGGATCCTGCCGTCTGGAAGGTCAGCTCAAGTCTCCCTTCAATGGCTGATGTCAGTGAGTGAGACCTCACAGAGATAGTCTGCAATCAAAGTATCATACAAAAAGAGAAGTCATTTGTGCAGTTAGTTGAGTGAGTGCCAAACACCAACTTGGGGCAACTACAAAGAAACCAGTGGCTCAGATATACCAATGGCATATACGGGACAGTACGGTAGCACAGTGATTAGTAGTGCTGCTTCACAGCTCCAGGGACCTGGGTTCAATTCCCGGCTTGGGTTACTGTGTGAGTGGACTTTGCACGTTCTCCTCTTGTCTGTGTGGGTTTCCTCCGGGTGCTCTGGTTTCCTCCTACAGTCCAAAGATGTGCAGGTTAGGTTGATCAACCATGCTTAAAATTGCCCTTAGTGTCCTGAGATGTGTATGTTAGAGGGATTAGAGGGTAAATATGTAGGGATACGGGGGCAGGGCCTGGGTGGAATTGTGGTCGGTGCAGACTCAATGGGCCGAATGGCCTCTTTCTGTACTGTAGGGTTTCTAACCAAGTCCTTGGCTACAACATAGACAGAGATTCGAAGTTCAGATGCAGCAATGCTTATAAATGCTTTAATAAGAGAAGTAAATATCTTGGATTTCGATACTTCAGTCATTTTGTCCAGTTTCATCCAGCTGGGAATTAGATTGAGTGTGACGTAACACGAGATTCAAGAATGTGCTCACTGTCCAACACTAGAAAACATTTTGCCTGGGTTGACATCTTGAATTCCTGTAACAATTCCCAGGATATTTTCTTGATAATCTCATTATTAGAAATCAGTACAACCTTCAATTCACCATGAACAATGTCAGACAGTTTGCTAACATAACAAACTGATCCAAAGATAAAAACAACCTTTCATTTAATACATGATGACATGAAATTACAGACTTAAAAAATACATTCCAGAATAATAATTTATGATTGATGGCATTATAATCAGATAATATAAATTGTGTGAATACATTTTAATTATTTGTTTTCATTGTCCTGTGAAAATTAATATCTGTGAAATGATAAAAACAGCTATTTAATGTTTTCTTTTACTCATTATTGAGATGTGGACAGTTCTGGCTAGACAAGCAGTTATTGCCCTCCTGAATCGCCCTTGAGAAATTAATGATGAACTGTCTTCTTGAAACACTGCAGCCCATGTACGAGCAAAGAACACAGAATCGCTACAGTGCAGAATGAGGCCATTCGGCCCATCGAGCCTGCTCGACAACAATCCCACCCAGGCCCTTTCCCCGAAACCCACGTATTTACCCTACTAATCCCCCTGACACTAAGGGTCAACTCAGCACGGCCAATCCACCTAACCTGCGCATCTTCGGATTGGGGAGCACCCAGAGGAAATCAGCTCAGACAGAAGGAGAATGTGCAAACTCCATTCAGACAGCAACCAAAGCCAAGAATCAAACCCAGTACCCTGGCGCTATGAGGCAGCAGTGCTAAACACTGTGCCATCCAAGTAAGTACACCTCGACTGTGCTCATAAAATGGGAGTTCCAGGATTTTGGTCCAGTGACAGTGAAGGAATGACAATATATTTCCAAATCAGGATGATCTGTGGTTTGGAGGGGGACTTCCATGTGGTGGTGTTTCCAAATGTCTGCTGCCTGAGGTGGTAGTGGTCATGGGTGTGGAATGTATTGCCTAAGGAACCTTGGTGAGTTCCTGCAGTGCATCTTGTAAATGGTACATACTGCTGCCACTGTGCATCAGTGTGCAGGTTGAGAATGTTTGTGGAAGCAGTGCCAATCAGTCAAGTTGCTTTGAATTGGTTAGTGTCAAGCTTCTTGGAGATGCACTCATCCAGGCAAGTGGAGAACAGTCCATCACACTCCTGACTTGTGTCTTGTAGATGGTGGACAAGCTTTAGGGGAAGAGGAGGTGAGTTCATTTCTGTAGGATTCCAAGCCTTTGACCTGCTGTTGTAGCCACAGTATTTATATGGTTAATTAAATCCAGTTTCTAGTCAATGATAACACCCCTGATATCGGTACTGGGTATTCAGCGATGGTGATGCCATTGAATGTCGAGATGGGATGATTAGATTCTCTCTTGTTGGAGATATCATTGCCTGGCACTTGATGTGGTGTAAACGTAGCTTACATCTTGTCAGCCCAAGACTATACATTACCCAGATCTTGCTGCATTTGGACATGAGCTACTTTAGTATCTGAGGAGTCGTGAATGGTGTTGAACAGTGTGCAGTCATCAGCGCTCATCCTCAATTTCCACCTTATGATGGAAGGAATATCATTGATGAAGCAGCTGAAGATGGGCCCAGGATACTACCCTGAGGAACTCCTGAGTGATGCCCTGGAACTGAGATGATTAACCTCCAACAACCAGAACCAGCTTCCTTTGTCCCAGGTATGATTCCGACCACTGTATAATACCCCCCATGATTTCCATTGACCCCTGTTTTTCTAGGACTCCTTGATACCACACTCGGTCAAGTGCCTGTCTGGATTTCAAGGGCAGTCACTTTCAAGTCACCTCTGGAGTTCAGCTCTTTGTCCATGTTTAAACCAAGGTGATAATGAGGCCAGGCTTCCATGGATCCAAACTGAGCATCAGTGAGTTGATTATTGCTAAGCAACTGCCACTTGATAGCACTGTTGATGGCCCCTTCCATCACTTTCCTGATGATCAAACTGGAATAACCATTTATATACTGTGAGTACAAGAGCAGGTCAGAGGCTAGGAATCCTGCAGCAAGTAACTCACGCCCTGAGTCCCCAGAGGCTGTCCACCATTCACAAGGCACAAGTCAGGGAGGAGTAGACAGGAATGTTTCCCACTTACCTGGATGAGTACAAGCTATAGCAACATTTGAAAAGCCCAACACCATCTAGGGAAAAGCAACTTCCTGACAGCTAACAGTTCTGTCAGTGTCAGGTTCAGCTGATGTTTACATGGTTCAAACTCATAGATAGCTTGGACCCATGCAAGTTCAAATCAATGTCTTCCATCAAGTTTCCCACAGGGTGGATAGAGAGCCGCTTTAGTCCTTAGTTGAAGGGTCAGTTACAAGGGGACACAAGTTAAAAGTGAGGGGTGCAAGGTTTAGGGGGGATTTGAAGAAAACCTTTTTTACCCAGAGGGTGGTGACGGTCTGGAATGTGCTGCCTAGGAAGATGCCTCACATCCTTTAAAAAGTACCTGATAAGAGTACTTGGCCCAGCATAACATTCAGGGCCAAGGGCCAAGTGCTGGGATTAGGTGGGCTGGTCAGGGCCTTTCATGGGTCAGTGCAGACTCGATGGATTGAAGGGCCTCTTCTGCACCGTAGGATTCTGTAACTCTGAAGTTGCTGTTACTCCCCAGTCTTGAAGTTCTAATTTGTTGTTTATACATCCAAAAGACGGCAGTGTTAAAAGCAACATTTATGTAGTGCCTTTAACATGCTAAAATCCACCAAAGAGCTTCACAGGAGTATGATCAATAGTTGACATACAGCCACATAGGGAGATCTTAGGACAAGTGAACAGAACTTTGGACAAAGGGGTGGATTTAAAGGAATGTCTTAAAAAAGAAAAGAGAAGGAGAGATTTGAAGATGGTTAGGGAGGCAATTCCGAAGGTTAAGAATACATAGAAACTAGAAGCAGGAGTAGGCCATTCAGCCCTTCGAGCCTACTCCACCTTTCATCTTGATCATGGCTGACCATCAAATTCAATATTCTGATCCCCTCTTCCTCCAATACCCCTTGATCCCTTTAGCTGCAAGTTTCCCCTCTCACTTTTCTAAATTCCAATGAATATAATCCTAACCCTTCATTAGCACTCGGCAAGCTCGTGCTACCAAATAAACTTGTTGACTTTAACCTGATGTTGTGAGACTTCTTACTGTGCCTACCCCAGTCCAACGCCAGCATCTCCACATCATAATCCTAACCAACTGATTCTCTCCTCCTATGACAGACTTGCCGTCCCTGGAACCCCACAAAATCCAAGTGGACCTAAGCTGCCCATTATGAAATAAGAGCACTAACGGGACCAAGTTGACTAAGCTTCAATAGTCATCTCCAAAGTGCTTAGGAGCCACTTTTGACTCAATGGCCAATTTGACTTGGACATCCCAGAGCTGGCCGTCTCTTTAATTGGTGGGTCTAGCCAAATCAATGCGTCTGTTTGGATATTCCCGAGACTCCTGATTCAGAAATGCCTCAATGTCTGTCTCATAGCCAAAATGAAACTCGGACTCCATTGATATAAGATATCAAAGCCAAGATCATTACCTATTCTTCCTTGATACACTACATCAGGAAGAAGCCACTCATTTTATAATTCTTTTTCAAAGACTTTCCTAATTGAATTTCCATCCAGTATCCTCTCCCCCTGCCGCTGTGTGGCTCAGTCAACAGAGGGAGGAGTGGGTAGGAGGGAAGGGATGACGGAAAATGAGGGAACGGATGAAGGGAAGGAAAAATGAAGGGTGCCAAGGGATGATAGAAGGGAAAAGATAAAGGACGGATGAAAGCGTGGGAAGATTTGCATTTGTATATCACTAGCTGAGTACTTTTGGTGTAACCGCTGTTGTCAGCCGTAGCTCAGGTGATAGAATTCTTACACCTGGGCCGCTAGCTTCCAGGTTAAGTCCCATTCCAGGGATTGAGCACAGAAGTCCCAGTTCACACACCAGCGCAGCACTGAGGGAACACTGCACTGTTGAAGATGCCATCATTCAGCTAAAATATTGAAACGAGACCCCATCAATCAGCTTGAGTGGTTGTAAAAGATCCCGCGGTATTATTTTGAAGAAGCGCAGGGGGAGTTACCCCTGGTGTCCTGTACAATATTTATCCCTCAATCAACATCACAAGAAACAGATAAGAAAGATCACCTGGTCATTATCATATTAGGGTATTTGGCAGTTTGCACAAATTGACAGCCATGCTTCCCTCATCACAACACTGACTACATATCAAAAAGTACTTCAACGGTTGTAAACAGTTTTGGGACATCCAGTGGTCTTGAAAAATGCTGCATAAGCCTTTTTTATGTAGGAAACATGCAGCTGGTTTGCACATAGCAAGTTTGTACATCAATGAAAATTAGCCAGAGACAAAACCATTTGTGTTCCTTCAAAAAAGTGTTTTGGGATCTTTCACTTCCACCTGGAGGGAAGACATGATCTTAATTTATCGAAGAATCATAGAATCCCCACAGTGTAGAAGGAGGCCATTCAGCCCATTGAGTCAACACGACTCTCTCCGACAAAGCATCTTACCCTCCCCTCCCACCACCCTAACCCTGTAAACCCACATATTCACCTCGCTAACCCCTCTAACTTGCACGTCTTTGGACTGCTTATCTAGAAGGGAGTGGCCAGAATTCACTGGTCTTGCACGCCCCGCTGCTAATACCAGCGAGAATTTGGCACCAGGCCAAATCATTCACAGCAGTGGGGCCGGAGAATTCCAGCAGCGGGCGAGGTTGGAGGATTCCGGCCAACACCTCCAAGTGCCCTGCTCCAGGAGCGGCAGTCCCGAACTTTGTCCTTTAAACCTCGGGAGTAGAACTTGAACCCGTGTCCTGTAAGTTACCATTAACATCTGCAAGTCAGAAAGACAGTATTTATGTAGCACTTACCATACGTAGCCCCAGGAAATCCTCTGGAGCATCAGCCTAGGTTGCGAGTTTAAATCCTGAAGTGGGATTTGAACTCATGACCTCACATTCAGAATGTGAACGGCTGACCCAAGCTGACACCAAACTCTTGCCATTCCTCACATGCAGCAAGGTCGTCAGCAGTGAATTTAATTTCCTCTGCGCGCCCACATTTGCTGTTCTTAATATGTTTGCATAAATTCTTGTCTGCAGCATATTAACACATGGCCATTAAACTGTTCAGTTCTATTTTCATTCGAAAGTTGTGCACAGAGGAAATGAAAGCAATAAATGTTGATGAGCTATTCACCTTGGGGAGGGGAGTAATCAGAGTTTACCACATCCTGTCTTGCCTCGATATGGATTTTCACATAAGAGGGTCACTGAGTGACATTAAAGACAGGAATGTATGTAGATGAAAAGAATTCCTCCTTGCAACTTTACACAGAATGCTTGGTGGGGAAAGCACATTGGCTCTTTTCATTCATTACCAAGCACTTCTTGGTGAATAGAATCCAATTTTTCGACATTCATGATAACATTGGAGTGGGACTAACGTCAATGGAATAGCCACTGAATGCAGCATTAGCCAACAATTAAGCACCCCCACAGGCTGCGGGTTTGAGTCCCAGGACTTCAGCATAAAAATCAAGGCTGATACTTCAGTGCACTACTGAGGGAGAGCTGCATGGTCAACAGTTCGATCACTTGCAAGATTAAATTAAGGCCTTGCCTGCTCTCTCAGATGGTTGTAAGTGATTCTACTTTTTTATTCATTCATGGGACATGGGCATCGCTGGCTGGCCAGCATTTATTGCCCATCCCTAGTCACCTTTGAATTGAGTGACTTGCTAGGCCATTTCAGAGGGCAGTTGAGAGTCAACCACATTGCTGTGGCTCTGGAGTCACATGTAGGCCAGACCAGGTAAGGACGGCAGATTTCCTTCCCTAAAGGGCATTAATGAACCAGGTGGTTCCTCAACAATGGTTTCATGGTTATCAGTAGATTCTTAATTCCAGATTTTTTTTATTGAATTCGAATTTCACCGTCTGCAGTGGTGGGATTTGAACCAGGGTCCCTGGAAATTAGCTAAATTTCAGGATTATTGGTCTACTGAGAATACTTCTAAGCCATCACCTCCCATTGAATTATTGTCTCCCCTATAGCATTATTCTGGAAACAGGAGGGGGTGGGGTGGTTATCTTGGTGTCCAGTTGTAGTAGTATCTTGCAAAGGTGGATGACCACCAAGTAAATCAAAGAATGAACAGTTTATTCAGATAACTAACTATAAAGACTACTGTAATCCATGACTTCAGACTCCAAACTGGCAAGGAAAACCCACATTCAGTTGGAAAATTTGTGCACTCAAGCCCAATTGACTGAATGGGTCACATGGTCCTCCAAGATGTTGCCCCTTAAAGGGGCAATGCTAACCCATCCCTCCCTTTTAAGTTCCTGATGAAGACATTTTAATAATAATTGAACTATTTATAATATTATACAACAAATGGATCTCCAACACAGCCCCTTTTAAGGAATGTTGATCCAGGGACAGCCTGATGCTTTGGGAGTGTCATTAGCAGATGCTCGGGCAATAGAAATGGGGTGACACTAGACTTGCGATGGTGCATCAGTGCAGATAACTGTTCTAGTTCCCATGGGAAAATCACTTAGCTTCCTGCTGCATTACTTTTATCCAGAGAAATACCATTGACAGGCGCACCAGGGGCAGACTGCCTCTCTGGTTCTGTGTGTAATTCTCTCCTTCTCAAAGGTGTTTTTTTTTACCTTGTTTCCTTGGATAACTGTTTGATACGACGCTGGGCCTGTTCTGGTCACTGGACCTTACTATGAAGGCAGTCAAATAGATTTTCCTCACCAAACATAATTTCTGCAGAAGTGGGTGACCACCAAGTAGATTAACAAATGAATGGTTTATAAAGGTAGGTAACTATGTACAGAGAGTGAGATTAAGGCTAACGTACTCCATGACTCCATGTTCAGATACTGAACAAGCAAGGAAAACCCGTGCTCAGCTCCAGAATTCGCGTGCTCAAGCCCAATTGGTCGAACGGGTCACATGACCTTTCAACAGCTGCATGCTAGCACACCTGACCAATAATTATCCTTCAATTAACATCACAAAAACAGAAACTCGAATCTCTATCATGTTTTTTTGGAGAAGATTGCTGAGCACAATCCAGCTGTTGTATTTCCTACAACACAACTGAAAACATATGTACTTCTAATAGTACCTCATTGGCTGTAAAATGTTTTGGAATGTCCTGTGATCATTAAAGACACCATATAAGCTTTCCTTTGTAACATTGCCAAATATATATTATCTTTCTGTATGCTGCATTCTAAACAAAGATTGTATATCAAATGATTTGAAAGCTGAGTGAGGATTGTCATTTGAAAAGAGTCCCGAAATGGACTCAATGAACATTGACTTTGGCCAAGACTGTGGGGCCATTTCACGGCACGTCTGCCATGGCAGGTACGGTGATCCAATTAAATTGCTGTTGACTTCAGCAAGACCATAATATTCCACTGGCAGGAATATACTGGCCTTCGTGATTTGGGGCTTTGAATGGTGATGGTAGGCTTTTGCTTTCCATATCACATCAGCGATGTGACAAATTTGTCCTCCCAGATATGGATGGAGCTGTAATCTTTTTGCTGGAAATGGATGGCTAACGATTTAGGACCATGCAGTTAAGGACGAATGTGGGAAGCACTGACTGTCCCTTTTCTCTCTATCAATTAATTCCATTTTGTTAGGGAGGCATGTTTTGAAGTTTATTTATTAACATCACAAGTAGGCTTGCATTAACACTGCAATGAAGTTAGTGTGAAAAATCCCCTACCAAGCAGGGAATCGAACCTGTGAGGCAGCCAGTACACACTGTGGTGTTATTTGAGATGCGGTTAAGCCAGCATTTATTGTCCATCCCGAATTGCCTTGAGTTGGCAGTCAGCCATCTTTGTTAACGACTGCAGCTTTTGCGGTGTGCACGCACAGTGCTTTTCAGGAGGGAGTTCTGGGATTCTGACCCAACCACAAAGTGCCAGACAATCTCATCCGGCCTAATGCCGATCAGAAAGTTACCAAGGCAAACCGGACCTTGTTTTTACACTGATGTCTCATTCTGAAAAGAAAACTGATCAAAGTGAAGGCCCATTCAAAACTCATTCCAGTAGAAGGCTTCGCTGCTTCAAATTTACCTTATTTTTCACCCAATTTATTTGACTAATTGCTTCCTCATTTGTGTTTACTTTGGAGTTTGACTGCATGTATTTTATCATTTACATCTTCTCCATCCGTTACTATTGCTTAAATTTGATTAAATCAGGATATTTTATACAGCTTTCCCAGATATTCATCTATCTTAACAATAAAAAGGTGAGGTCAAGGGGAAAGTTTTCTGTATTTCCTGCTGACTTGGAAACAATCTTTTACTGTGGTTGAAAAAAATTGAGCCTAGTAAGAAATATCTAAAACTTGTTTTCAAAATATATTGTCCAGCAATTTTTAAATTTCTTTTTGCAGGAGGTGCTCATCACTGGCTAGGGCAGCATTTATTGTCCATCCCTAACTGCCCATTTCAAATGATATTAGAGAGTCAACTACATTGCTGTGATCTGGAGTCACATGTAGGCCAGACCAAGTAAGGACGGCAGTTTTCCTCTCCCTAAGGACATTAATGAACCAGATGGGTTTTTGTGACAATCAACAGTGGTCTTGTGATCATCATTGGACTTTTAACTCCAAATTCTTATTGAATTAAAATTGCACCATCTACATTGTTGGGATTTGAATCTGGGTCCCCAGAACTTAACCCTGGGTCTTTGGATTGCTAGTCTGGTGATAACTCCACTGTGCCACTGCCTCACCAGAACATGTACACCTGAAAAGTGCTGTATATATTGCCTTCTGTAATGGCACACATATTTCCTTTAATACTTCCCCTTCATTCCTTCCCCCAATCCCGTTTTGTTGATGGTGAGAGAGCCCCGATTGCGATGATCTGCTTCACCACAAGCAACGCCAGAGGAGACCCATCAGTGTAATAAAAACATTTGAAGGATTGTGTGTTTCGCTAGATTGGGCATAATTGATGTGTCATAGAATTAAGATATCAAGTTGCGTGCTCTTCGATTCCTGCAGGCATCGTCTTGTAAAATCTTAAGATCATTTAAGGAAGGCATTCAAAATTATCTCCTCTGAAAAGGAGTTTGGAAATTGTAATTGACGGTCTTGCCAGATTAGCAAACAGAGAAATGTGATGTGAACACATTAAGTATTCATGAAGTATTATTACAAGATAATATTTGTGAAAATTTCAAAGACTACTCATTGTGGGTTCAAGATGTAACTAATTTATTACCAACAATATTTACATATGGACAATAAAGGGACTGACAGAACTGTATTACACATTTACCCTTTTCTCCTTCCTGAACCTCCAGCTGAGGTTCATCCCCAACCCTGGACACGCGCCCTTGCTCCCAATTGGCTTAGTTTCCTGCGCTGCCGCTCCATAGGGTCAAGCCCAATCATGCGGCCCTCAAGGATCGCCCCCTTTAAAGGGGCCACTTTAAGGCACTCCTCCCCCCTCCCCCCACGCCCAATCCTGAGTTCACCTATGAATGAAGTAAAAGGGACATAGGCATGCATGGCACAACAAAACATCAGGGATACCCAGGGAAAAACTCATCGCAAATTCAGTTGGTCAGGAGACACCTGGACCCTGGAGGAACATCTCAGTTCTGTCCTATGGTGAGCAATGAACCCAGGCAGGCAGATGCAAAAGGCAAACTCATCAACCTGGAGTCGAGATCCTCAGAACTGTCTCCTTGGTTACAGAAACCGCAAGTTACTTCGGCTCCACACTAACAACAAGAGGCTACTGCAGGAAATACCTGTTGGTCCGTTCTGTCAGGCCCAACTCTCTTCCTCAAATAATCCATAATTTTTTTACTCGATGACCTTGTACTTCAACAATGTAGGAGAGAGGTCCCATTCCTTCCACAGTTTTGCCAACCACTTAACATCAGTCCGGCTGTTAAATTCCTGGGCCAAAGTTAAATCATCACCCTGGAAAACTGTCTATTTTCCTTGAATTGTGGTTTTTTTGGGGGGGGGGGCTTGTCTACTTCCACCCTCCTCATCAAATGTGGGAATACCAATCCAAATGAGTCAGAAGGTGGCATCTCATCAGTAATTCAGCTGGCGTGACCCCTGCAGTTACATTTGGTGCGGTATTTTATGAGCCCAGTTTTTCCAATCTCTTCAATTCTGTGTCCAACTTTCCTCACACGTTATATGGCGTTGGTCTTTCTCTTAAATGGGGTTGCCTCTGGAGCTACATAGATCTTCACCTGGAGGCCCTTTATTTTACCTAGCCCATCACAGAAAACATTCTCACATTAGACAGTTCCCCCTTCCCGTACTTGGATGATCGTCACCCAGTTCAAATGGATGATCTTGAGCCAGTCACGGCCCAAAAGACTTGACCCTTCACCTGGCATTATTATTACTGGGAGCTGGGCAGACTGCGCCAATAGATTACAGGTACTCTGGTAGCATCGTTTACTTTCATGGTTTCTTACTTTTTAATTCATTTATTAGTGTCACAAGTAGGTTTACATTAACACTACGACAAAGTTACTGTGAAAATCCCCTAGCCGCTACACTCCAGCGCCTGTTTGGGTACAGCGAGGGAGAATTTAGCATGGCCAATGCACCTAACCAGCACGTCTTTCGGATTGTGGGAGCAAACCGGAGCGCCCAGAGGAAACCCACGCAGACACGGGGAGAATGTGCAGACTTCACACAGACAATGACCGAAGCCAGGAATTGAACCCAGGTTCCTGGCGCTGTGAGGTAGCAGTGCCAACTGTTGTGCCTCTGTGTTAGTTTTGTTGTGATACCCCTTAAACTCAATGGTTGGACTCTTTCTTTTAAATATCGAAATATGCATTCTCCTATCACTGTGACAGAGGCTCCCAAATCAAATTCCATCTTTGAAGGCCTACATTTAACAAACACATCACAGTAATGGGGACAAATTGTTCACTTTCACATTGAACGACAAATGAACATTTAGATCCTTAGCACTGGGCTCGTCCGTATTATGCAATGTATTACTAATTCTGTTACAGGGTGGACTAGACTCACTTTTATATTGATGCCTTAAGTGACCTTTCCTGTGGCAGAAACAGCATTCAGCCTCTTTAAACCGAAAGCATCAGGGGACTGATTACCTTGCGCCAGTGGCACTTTATTTCTAGGTGATTGATTGGCTCTTTAAATCATCTTGTTCTATTCAAGGACGCATTTCAAAATTACATCTTCATTTTTGGCACCACTGCTCACTACAGCCTCCTGCCCTAACTGAAGGACGATGACATTTCACACTCCTGTGTACCCTTCTTAGCACTCTCCATCGCCCCTGTTAATAGTTTTCTTTGGATGGCTTCATTGTTTATACCGCAGACTAAACAGTCCTACAGCATATCGTTGAGATTGGCTCCAAAGTTGTAGTGCCAGAGGTCTGTGTTAACATGGTAATATAAGTTTCAATAATTTCCCCCAGCACCACTCCTGGATGAGTTAAACTTAAATTGCTTCATTAGTAATAGTGGCTTCAGGTGATAGTGTATCTTCACCTATTAAACTATCTCAGTGAATGAGTTGCGGTCAGGCCACTTGGGGATGTGAGGCTGCATATTAAACTATATTCCTGGGTCCCAGATACGCTCAGAAGGATTGCCTTTCTCTTCCCTGCCTTCTCTATTCTGTTGGTCTGAAAACAGTAGCCTAAACATTCAGTGCATTGTGTCCAATCTCCCACAAAGGCGTCTAAAGGTCTATCTGTCCAAATAGGGGCATGTCTGCAAACAATTGAACTTGAACTGAATTTCGATGTGATTTTATACTCATGATCTTGGGACCACTTTTTAAATCATTTGTCCCCATCGCCAACGTAATAATTCCTGTTACCAGTTAGGTAAATAACAACAGCATTTATTTACAGATAAAATAGTACAGAGGCTTGCAGCATTATGGGCTGTCAGTCAGCTTCCGAGAGGGTCCTAGAACAGAAAGCTCACCAGGGTGATACTCCATCCTGTTTCCTGACTGGTTCCCTGGCCCATGTGATGCTTACTCTGCAGTGAATTCTTAAAGGTATAATCCAAACGCTAAACAACATTGGGAATTTTGGATTCTTTAACTTCTCTTCTGAGGGAGTACCTCAGGATGGAGGATGGCTTGTTTCCATTCTGGCTCGATGAGTTTTGAAGTGACTGGATAAGTCTGGTGAAAGATCTGCTGACTCTGACAAATGCGGGGCAGGTGGTGTTGGAAAGATTGGGTGGATGGGTCATTTGCAGGTTTGTGCACCCCCACTCCCATGGTTGGTCAGAAGCAAAGTTGAGGAGGTGGGACTTTGTGCAAGACCTCAGTCGATATATGAATTGAAGCTGTGCTGTTGGCATCACTCTGCATCACTAACCAGCCATCCGTATAATTACCAACATCAGACTGGCCCTGTTTTCCCAGCAAAGGCGTGAATGAGCCTTTCAGCATCAGATGAGCTGAGGCAAAGGGCAAAGAGGTGGAACAAAGTGGTTTTAGTGATGACGTGGACATGTGGTTGGAAACTCATCTTGGGCTCAAACATGACGGTAAGACGGGCGGGGGGGGTGGGGCATGGTGGCACAGTGGTTAGCAGTGCTGCTTCACGGTGCCAGGGATCTGGGTTCGATTCCCAACTCGGGTCACTGTCTGTGTGGTGTTTGTGGGTTCTCCCCGTGTCTGTGTGCGCTTCCTCCGGGTGACCCGGTTTCCTCCCACAGTCCAAAGGTACGCGGGTTAGGTTGATTGGCCATGCTAAATTGCTCCTTAGTGCCAGAGGGACTAGCAGAATGAGTATGTGTGGTTACAGGAATAGGGTCTGGGTGGAATAGTGTTAGGTGTAGGCTCGATGGGCCGAATGACCTTCTGTAGGGATTCTATGGGTGGGATTTTATGGCCTCACTGATGACGAAACTGTAAAATCACACCCAAGGTCATTGGACCTTCCCATTGTCTGCCCCCTTCCCATCCACCCGTTCCGATTCCTGTGGCAGGCGGGGCACTAAAATTCCAGCATATAGAATCATAGAATCCCTACAGTGCAGAAGGAGGCCATTCGGTCCATTGAGCTTGTACTAACCACAATCCCACCCAGTCCCTATTCCCATAACCCCACATATTTACCTGGCTACTTCTTCGACACTAAGGGGCAATTTAGCATGGCTAATCCACCTAACCCGCACATCTTTGGACTGTGGGAGGAGACCGGAGCACCCGGAGGAAACCGACACCGACACAGGGAGATCCTGCAGACTCTTCACAGACAGTAACCTGAGCCGGGATTCCAATCTGGGACCCTGGCACTGTGAGGCAGCAGTGCTAAACACTGTGCCACCATGCCACCCATATGTTTTATGACTATGATCAATCCAGTTCAACCTGTAATATTTGCCAGAAGAGCAATGGAGTCAGTCGCTACAGAATGACATTTGTAATGAAAAATGAAGACAATGGCTTCAGTCTTGCCAATGGTTAGTTAGAGACAGTATCTAAGACCCCACATCTAAAGAACATTGATGAATTGGAGAAGAGTAAGGCAAGGATAATTCTGGGGCAGAGAGCTCTGAGCTATGAAGAAACACTCAAAGAATTTAACTTCTTTTTGTTGTTTAATCTAAAATGTGACTTCTTAAGCACAGAAACTTTGATAAGCCTCAAGTAAGATCAATGTTTAGAAGAGTTATCATTTGCTCACAGTAAACACCTCATCATAAAAATACAATTTCTGCATTAAAACTTGACAGTTGACCACTCTTAAAAGTAAGGCTTGCTTCAGACCAGCTGATGAACAGGATTGAAATATATAAGGAAACGGACAAAAGATAATTGAATTATTAAATTTGCACTTACATCAAACCCATATCTCATCTTTCAGAAATACAAAGAACAAAGAACAACCCAACACGGGAAACAGGCCCTTCGGCCCAATGAGCCCGCGCCGCCATTTCAACAAAGCATTTCCCTACACCTACCCTGCCCCATGTGTGTGTGAATGGTACCCCTAATGTAGCCAGATTCAGGGGAGAATAGTGTAGGGTCAATTTGGTACACCAGTCAGCCTAAGAGCACATTTTTGGGGTGTGGGAGGAAACCGGAGCACCCGGAGGAAACCCAAGCAACCACAGGGAGAATGCGCAAACTCCCACACACACAGGCCCAAATCCGTGTATCTGCACAGCTAGCAGTGATAGTCACTGAGCTGTTGTGGTGCCCTAAATCTCCCTAAACAATTCACAAAGAATGAATCGCTTCATAAATGACAGCCACTTCTTGCGAAATGCAGTTCAAAATTATATAAAATCGAGGAGGTCACATTAGCTGTGAAGATAATTCAAAAGCCAGCAGCAGTGATGATTGAGCAAATAATTGTGACACTAAATGGGACAACAAATCAGACATTGTGATTGTCACAGTGAGCGGCGGGGAAAAAGCTGCTAATTGAGTGACAGTTTATGCAAATCATTACGTTACCAAAGCACTCACCAGGGAAGACAACATGCCCTCACAATATCTCATGTAGAATTAATGATATCAGGAGAAAGGAAATGGAAGCATTCAACAGGATAACATTACGCACAACAAGTAAATCCACAGAGATACTGGCTACCTTTACTGAACAATGACAAGGGAGATTAATGAAGCATTTATTCCTCATTGTCATAGTCAGATGAAAGCTGTAAAGGTCTGCGTAAATGGTAATACACAATTAAATGATGTTTTGGGGTGGTAACGATGGCAGCACTGTGGCACAGTGATTAACATTCCTGCCTCATAGCGTCAGGGACCCAGGTTCGATTCCAACCTTGGGTGACCGTCTGTGTTGAGTTTGCACGTTCTCCCTCTGTCTGTGTGGGGTTCCTCTGGATGTTCCATTCCCTCTCACAGTCCAATGATGTGCAGGTTAGGTGGATTGGCCACGCGAAATTGCCCCATCAATGTCAGCGGGACTAGCAAGGCTAATTGCAGCCTTGGGTGACTGTGTGGAGTTTGCATGTTCTCCCTGTGTATGTGTGGGTTTCCTCCGGGTATTCTGGTTTCCTTCCACCGTTCAAAGATGCGAAGGTTAGGTGGATTGGCCATGCTAATTTGCCCCTTATTGTCCAAAGGTGTGTATTTCATTGCATCAGCTTTGTGATTGTGTGGAGTTATGGGGATAGAGTGAGGGAGCAGGCCTAGGTAAGATTCTGTCAGAGAGTCAGTGCAAACTCAAAGGACCAAATTGCTTCCTTCTGCACAGTCGGGATTTTATGGTGGTTACTCACTTGAGATCCAATCACAATCCTTAAGAATTGTCTTCAGGTTTTGTAAAACTGAGAGTGCATGTGGACAAACACAGAACAGGCAAAATTTGACAGACCGTGTAAACACCTGCAGGGGCAATGATGCAAAATAAACCCAGTGCCCATTGTGTCCAAAGCAGGCAATATACCAACCTAGCACTGCCTGTTATTTTACACATGATTGCTGTGTGAAGCCACCATCAAACATGTCAAGTTTGTATGAGTGGGCATCATTTTAAGTCAGCCTCCATCACCTCAAGGGCAGGTGCATTTTGGCCACAGTCATCACTGGAATTACTTCAATCTTGTGTCGATCTCCTCCATCATTGAAAATGGGAATATTTGTGGAGCCTCCTCCTCCAGTGAGTTATTTAATTGTCCACCACCATTCACAGCTGGATGTGGCAGGATTGCAGAACACAGATCTGATCCATTGGTTGTAGAATCACTTAGCTCTGTCTATCCAATGCTGTGGCCACCGTTAGATGTGTAAGTAGTCCTGTGTTGTATTTTCAGCAGGTTAACACCACATTTTTAACTATTCCTGGCACACCCTTCTGCACACTTCATTGAATCAGGTTGACCTCCTGGTCTGCTGGAAATATTAAGAATGGTGGAGAGGCCAGGCCATGGAGTTACAGATTGTGGTTGAGTAGCATCTAGTGGATGTTCATTTGTATTGCTACATCTGTTTGAAATCTATCTGGTTTAGCACAGCAATAATGCTGCACAGCACGATGGAGGGTATTGTCAATTTGAAGACAGGAATCCGTTTCCACAGCGACTGCGCGGTGGTCACTCCTACATACGACACACATATGACAAGTAGATTGCTGAGGTGAAAGTCAATGTTACTTCCTCTTGTTGGCTCTCTCAGACCCAGACTAGCAGCTACTTCCTTTACGACTCAGCCAATTGGTCCAAGGTGGTGCTACCGAGCCACTCTTGGTGATGGATATTGGAGCCCCCACCCAGAGTTCAGGGGACCTGTGGCACAGTGCGTAGTATCTGTACTGTCAGACCAGAAGCTCCAGGATAAAGTCCAACACCAGAGGGGCAATTCTCCAACCTCGCCTTTGCTGATTGCACCAATCCTGGAGAAAGCGTGCGGGCATAAAAGTCCATTTCGTGCCCAACGCCAAATAGTCTCCTGCCCCCTTCCCATTCCCAATGATATGATCTGGATTGTTCCTAGAAAGGCAGCATCTAAGTATTAAAAAGGCATTTAAATATGCATAGCCCATTCAATTCCCAGTGCACGGACGTCTCCAGTCTAAGAGTGCGGAGCAACAATAGTGACAATCACTACTGATCTCCACCAATGGAGACATGATGGCCACAATGTGAGGGACTCAGAGGCCATTGAAGCCCCCAGGTGTCAGGGGCATATGTGAATGGTGCCCACTGGGCAGTGCCCAGCTGGTGGGGCCCACCTGGCACCCCAGCAATAGACACTTGATATCTCGGAAGTGCCAGTCAGGCACCACCCGAATGCCAGGGGCAGTGCTGAGGGGGTGAGGCCTGCGAAGGGCATCTATTTCTGCCTCCTTATGAGCAGCAAGGCCAAATATCTACTCCATTGGCCTTCCTGTCCAAAGTATCTGTTGGAACTAATCCCATTCTTATCATTCAATGTTAAATCCTCCTGGGGGTAAATACCAAAGCAAAATAATTGTTTTTTGTCTCTCCAAAGTATAGTTTATTCATAACATTTGCAAAAATACATTACAAAACATTTCAACATGAAAATTACTGGAAGTTTATTTTGTCTCCATAGAGTACACTCCATTCTAGCTGCTTGTATACAATCGCATTTCCTCTGATATGATAAATCTATGTATTTTTGCCATCTCTTTATCATTAACTTGTGGTATCATCCTGTCAATCATTTAATGGTTCTATTCCCAACACTTTTTTATTGTTGTGCCTGTAAAATATTTCACTATTTTGTTTTATTTCCATAGTTCCTTTCCGTCTTTCTATCTTTGAACTGCCTTCTCTCCTAACCGCTTCCTATTCCCTGTTACCATGGAGTCCTCTGCTGTCAATATGGGTTTCTTCCCCATCACTTATGTCTTTACTTTGGAATACTATTTATCCCATTAGATGTCAACCTACCTTTTCAACTCAGGATGAAATCACATCCCAATTAAACTCTCATATCAAAAAGCCACCAAAAATTAGAATCTAATACAATAGGGGTGGTGCTGAATTGGTGGGCAAACTGGTCTAGATTATGACTGTTTTCTCAGTGCAGCTTCACCCTCGCCTCTCTCCACTCTGTGCACTGCAGAGATCCCAATCGCGAATCTTATTAAAAATCTGAGTGCTGGGGGGGGTGGTGGTGGTGGTGGGGCGCCTACTCGCGCCGGAACCTGACAGCTCCGGAAGCCTCTCCAGAAGTCCTCCCCCTCACACTGCCATCAATCATCTCCTAGGCCCCAGCCACAACAGGCCCTGTCCCCTTGGCACTACCCGATACCCAGTGGGCAGTTACAAGGTGCCCCCTGGGCATTGGGCACTTTGCCCCTTGGGCAGTGCTAGGGGGCACAGGCTGACACGGCTGGGATGCCCCTGCCCAGAGGGGGCCACCCCTTCCCCCGACCCCCTGGGAGATCCCGATTTCTCCCCTCACTCCGGCAGGGTCTCCTGCTAATTGCCCGAGTGTGGGGAGCTACTCTAAACCCCACCAGAATGAAGTACTCCGGGTGGGGTGGGAGATGCTATTGGCCCAGCAAGTTCCGTGCTGGGCCCGATAATCATATGCAAAATAGATTTAAAATACATTAAAAACAGATTTAAATCAATTCCTCTACTCCTGCCAGTTTCCAGCAAGGTCTCGACTGCGACTGTTCTCTAGCTGTGGGAGCAGCACATGCACGAGTACCACAATATGGCCGACTGGACCCACCAGAAAGGTTACAGATCACGATGGGAGAATCAGGCCCAGTGTGTTTTTTTTTTGCTATGTTTTTATATATGGGATGGGAATAGAACCATTAAATGATTGACAGGATGATACCACAAGTTAATGATAAAGAGAGGGCAAAAATACATAGATTTAACATATCAAAGGAAAAGCGATTGTATACAAGAATGGAGTGTACTCCATGGAGACAAAATAAACTTCCAGTAATTTTCACGTTGAAATGTTTTGTAATGTATTTTTGCAAATGTTATGAATAAACTATACTTTGGAGAGAAAAAAAACAATTCTTTTGCTTTGGTATTTACCCCCAGGAGGATTTAGCATTGAATGATAAGAATGGGATTATATAGATGGGAAAATATGAGTAACTTTTTTCCAGAGTGTGGTGTTTTGATTCTGTGAAAGTCTTTGGTGGATAAATGACCAGAAAACTTGCAAAAATATTGTGGGTGATTCTTCCAGCTAGCTGCACTGCTCAAGTAGCTCACCAGGCTGACATTAGCAGCAGCCGTTTCACAGGCTTATTGCACATCTCCCAGCCGAACTGTTTTTAAGTGCCAACAGATCTGCACTTAAAATCGGCATGGAGGCATTTTACATATTTACATAGCTTTTCAGATCATTAGTAGGTCCGCGATTGAATTCTCCCCCCACCACTAATGTCTCCCTCCTCTCTGGTGTGATGTCATGCTGGCGGGGGTTACAACTGCTCTATAAAAGTCAAGCTCTGGCTTGGCAGCACTGAAGAGGAGTGAGGGGGTGGGTGTCACGGAGTTGCAACTCCCAGACTGCAGGTGGCAGAAGCTGGAAAGTTTTGGGGTGTGATGGGGCAGTTCTTTGAGTGCTGGAGGTGCTATCCCCAGGCCTGGGGGGTGTTCCATTTGTCTGGCTGTGGAGTGGGGTGAGGGTCTTTACTGAGTGCTGGTGGGGCTGCTGTTTTCAGCCATGGGATATTCCATTGTTCTGGCTGTGGGGTGGGATGAAGGAGTGTACTGAGTGTTGGGGTTTTAGGGAGGAGGGGAAGACACCATTTGAAGCTTGTGGGCTCACCAGGTCAGTGTTTGTTAACACAAGCATTCAAACTGCATGGACTCTGCAATGTATGGGAACCCACCTTGTGATAATTAGGAGTCTGTCCCTGCCCTTTGTCCCTGACCTGCAACACATGCCTGGAAGAGCATGCTGTAGTAACACTCATGGCAATGGCTCAAGGGTGCACAATGGCCATGCCCACACACCAATCTGTATGCGCTCCCTGCTAGCCATGGCCACAATGCCAATGGCTGGTGACCTAATCAGATGACACATGGCACCCCAGATTATGTTGTTTTGCCAGCATCCACAAGTGGTACACTGGCCCCAGTGAGGGATTTGGGGGGGGTGGGGGGGGTGCCAGGATACTTACAAGCAATAACATGTATCCACCAATCTCTCTGTCTCTCTCTCTGATGAGGCCAGTAATGTCCGTGGGAGGGTAAGGCCAGTGATGTCTATGCTGGGAGAATTTGTTTAGTGATCTCCCAGAGATCGGCCCCTGTGCGGGGGTCCACTCGCCCAGCACACTGAATTCAGCCTCCCCTGTGGGAATAGGCCCTGCCCATCACCTTTCAGCATGATTCATGTCAGTGCCCTCTTAGTGCAGGAGATACATTTTGAAAATCCCACTGAGAAAAACCAGTGGGATTTACTCCAGAATTTAACAGGAATTCGACACCTCAAATTTTTTTGGGAGAATACCAGCCATTGATTTGACCACAAATATTTCATGGCCCTCTGTTAGTTTTAGCCTTGAAGCAAAGTTTGAAGTTGTGATCCTTTATTTCTCGTTGAACAGGAAGAGAAGGGCCCTAATGTTGTGGCCAATTTCAACAGAAGTTGCGGACAGTAAGTTTTATCTGGAAAGCAAGGCTTAGAATAAAGTTTTGATTGTTGTGATGTGATACATCTTTAAGAAACCTTTAAGGAGCTGTTTGTTAAACCACTGCCAATCATTACCTCAAGAGGGTGCATTGTATTAGTCCTGTGACTTGTAGGTAATTTTCCAGCATTAGTGACCAAGGTCAGGTATATGTCCTCCAGATCTTCCAGTGAATGTTATATTTATAGTCTGATCTTCAAATAAAGAACCCACATTATTATTTCATAGAAAACCTACAGTACAGAAAGAGGCCATTCGGCCCATCAAGTCTGTACCGACCACAATCCCCCCCAGGCCATAAGCCTATATCCCTACATATTCACCCACTAATCCCTCTAGCCTATGCATCTCAGGACACTAAGGGGCAATTTTTAGCATAGCCAATCAACCTAACCCGCACATCTTTGGATTGTGGGAGGAAACCCACGCAGACACAGGGAGAATGTGCAAACTCCACACAGACAGTGACCCAAGCCGGGAATCGAACCCAGGTCCCTGGAGCCGTGAAGCAGCAGTGCTAACTACTGTGCCACCGTGGTTAGCACTGCTATATGCTTGGTACATTTTCATTGAAAAAGAAGAATGTAACATGGTGGTAGCTATTGGCAGCACCGTTTTAAAGATTTGCCTTTCACTTGCAACAGAAGAACTGGTATAAAAATGAACCAACTACCAAGACTCACCATGTAATTAAAGCAAATTACTGCGGATGTTGGGATCTGAAGACTCATCTTTGTAGGAGCAGTCAACCTTGTGAACCCTGTATTTCCATTCTGGGATCGTACCTCATTCCAGCCACCAGGCACCAAGTGCTTATGGGAGTTTAATTAACAAAAGTAAAATCTAACTGCTGCAAAGTTTAAGCATGAACAGGAAATAAACTGCAAGTGGTTGCAGTTTAAGTAACATTTCACAGACAGGAGAAGGCATTAAGGGCAGGATTTTATGGCTTTGCTCATCCTAAAACCATAAAATCCTGCCCGAGATCAGCGGATCTTCCCATGGACCAACTCTCACTCGCTCCGATTCCCATGACGGATGGGACAGAAAAATTCCAGCCTAAGATTCCACAGACAACTGAAGCTCCGTACTGCAGACTGGTTGGGAAGTATCTTCCAGTAACTTCCCCTAACAGTTAAAAGAAGGCAGCAAAGAAAAGCTTTTTTACTCTTTGTTTGTTTTCACTTTTGAAGTCTGCAGCTATTTTCCTGATTAAATCACTGCTTCGCGTGTGGGAATTTCCGGTCTCACCTGAGCAAGGTCGTAAAATCCTGCCCATTAACTCTGCTTCACACTTCACAGATGGTGTCAGACCTGCTGCATTTTTCCAGCATTTTCTATTTCAGATTTCTAGTACCTACTCTTTCACTTTCATATGAAGGTTGGTTTTATCTTCAAGATTTATTCAGGGGGACTGTTGGTCTGCTATTTTGATATTCTATTTGTTATAGAGTTAGAGACATCAAATTATGGGTGTGGGCATAATGACTATAATTTAGAAGAACAGACCAAACTCTGTATTTGTACTCACTGACACAAATGCTCAATGATCAGGTACTCAGGAACACAAATAAATGACCTCTTTAACCTGTGCCTAATCCTCTCTCCACTCACATTGTCTGTACATGTAAAGACTTGATGATATGTTAAGACTCACATTCCAACCATTGTCTTGCAATTGAGTTTGAGTCTATATATGTCCTGTTTGTGAACTCAAGTCTTTACTCACCTGATGAAGGAGCAACGCTCCGAAAGCTTGTGTTACCAAATAAACCTGTCGGACTTTAACCTGGCGTTGTGAGACTCCTTACTGTGCCCACCCCAGTCCAACACTGGCATCTCCACATTATAGATATATGAAAAAGCAGTTTGCCCTTAGGCGGCAATGTTGCTGCACTTGACAGGAATCATAAGAGACTTGGCTCATTTCAAACAAAGTGGTCACATTTCAAAATTACAGTGTTGTATAGTACGAAAATGGAGAGAAAAACCATGTAAACATTCTCTGAGGAACTTTTTACCAGAATGAATTTGTCACGCTTGATCAATGTGCATCATTACAATGAGTTACACCCGGTAAGAGTGCGCACATCCAGTCAGGCGCTCTTTTCTTCATCTTAATGGTACTTTCTGAAGATCAGTGAGGTGCCAACTGATGCTAAGAGGAAATTGAAAATCGACGTGAGACCAGACCAGTGGTGATTTTGTATGCATACTGTTTTGCAAGGACACAGTGAGCATTATATAGAATTTCTGACATCCTTTCTCACCCTGTACCATCTCTCGAGATTACAGGCTGTCTAATCTATTACAAGATCAGATGCCATCAGCAGACAATCAGCTGTGCTGCTGTGGGAAAATGCTTTGTCTCAGACAGGATGATAGAGCTTTAGTCACCAGTGACCATACAATACCTGATCCTGCAGTGTTTGATACTGAATGTTAATTATCCAAAACTGCAAAGTTGTTTTCTTTTTTTTGCTCACCCTCTGACATTCCTCACACTCAGCATAAAGCAGATGCGGGGCACAGTGGTTAGCACTGCTGCCTCACAGCACTAGGGACCTGGGTTCAATTCCAGCCTCGGATCACTGTCTGTGCGGAGTCCGCAAGTTCTTTCCGTGACTGCGTGGGTTTCTTCTGGGTGCTCCGGTTTCCTCCCATAATCCGAAAGATGTGCTGGTTAGGTGCATTGTCCATGCTAAATTCTCCCTCAGTGTACCCGAACAGGTGCCGGAATGTGGCAACTCAGGGATTTTCGAAGTCACTTCATTGCAGTGCTAATGTAAGCCTATCTACGACACAAATACATTTTTTAAGGTGAATTTAAATTGTTTCCATGGCTGGATAACTAGAGATTTCAATGAATTGGCAAAATAAGTTGCAAGGAGATTAGGGGGATGTATTTGAACATAAATAGGTCCATAAATTACAGGAGCAGAATTAAGCCATTCAGCCCATTGAGTCTGTTCTGCAATTTAATCATGGCTAATATGTTTCTCAGCCCCGTTCTCCTGCCTTTTCCCTGGAACCGTTAATCCCCTTACCAATCAAGAACCTATCTATCTCTGCCTTAAATAACCTAACTGACCTGGCCTCCACAGCCTTCTGTGGCAATCAATTCCATAGATTCAATGTTTAAAAGGGAATTGAATGCATTCATTAGAACATAGAAACTTAGGAAGATTTATTTCATGGAATAAAGCCATCTGGTCCTCAGTTACATCCATGCTGCCAAAAAAGAACAATCAGACTGAACCCACCTTCCAGCTCTTGGTTGTAGCCTCTGGCACTTCAAGCTATACCAAAATGTTCTTTAAAGAAATAATAAGGGATTCCCTTACCACCACTCTTGCAGATACATATTCGAAAAGGAAAATATTGCAGGGACATAGGGAAAGAAAAGGGAACAGAGCTAATTGGGTAGTTGTTTTAAAGAGATGGCACAGGCAAGGGTGGGCTGAATGGCCTCCTGCATATTTGATTTTATGATGCTGTAATTCCAAAGGTCGATAACAGATAATAGTGTTACATCATTGGAAGCAATTAATTTTCACATCAGTGTTAGTTGGCGCTGGGCGGAATGCTCTGGTCCCGCTGAAGATGAGTTCCTCAGTGACGGGGCAGGAGGGCAACACAAAGGTCCATGGATATCAGTGGGACTGGAAGATCCCGCCAATGGTGAGATGTCTTCACCGCCAGAAAATGTACTGCGCGGTGATGGAAAATCCTGCCCATTGAGCTGAATTTTCCCAAAAATTGGCAAAGTCCAACAATGTGCAGGAAGAGTGACAATGAAGCAATGATGGCTTTCTTTGCCACTTGGACTTAGGCTCAAAAACCTACAGAAGCAAGTGCCACGATGTGATGCTAGCGGGGCAGACTCTGACTGGATCTTAGCTTCACAAAGATTAGAGCACCGCTTTTGAAAGCCATGCCAATGCACAATATTTCATCAGGAATCCCTGCCACCACTCACACCTCCATCATTGGCACTGCCTGTGCCCGGCACTGCTCAAGGCTGTCAGGGGCAGTGTCCGGGTTGTACCAGATTTGTGCCCGGACATGATGCTCTCCTCTCCGAGCAATGTACCCACCTGAACTCCTCTGGGAGGACTGATCACCAGGTGCAGGCTTTGGGAAGCCTGTTGGGTTTCACACCAATGTGAATGGAATGGGGAAGAATGAGTCAGGCCTAATAAATATCTGCTAATTTCAGGAAATGAGATCACACTATGTTAATGGTGGGGGGAGGATACATTCTCCTCATGCATTTATGCTGGCGTGAAACACAGAGCTCAATTCTTCCAAAAACATTCTCAGTGCTGAATTCGCAGGAAAGCTGATGCAAATCACGATTGTTTTTTCAGTGGGAGTTCACACACGAATCTCCCGCACTCTACGCAATGCAAAGGTCACAATCGGGGATATCATTAAAAGCTCGGGGGGCCGGGCCTACTCACACAGGTTGCAGGTTGCTGGCTACCTCAATCACTGGCCAGTCCAGGACCCCCACAGTGCTGCCTCCCCAAAGCGCCTCACAGCCCGATCATGGCTCCCACAAGCATCCCCCTCCCTTCTCCCAGTCACAGAGCACTGCAACCTCCAGACCCATCCCCATCCCAGCACTGACGATCTGCCCCTGCCCCTTCCCCAGCAGACCCCCACCTTTTGACCCCCCCCCGGGAGGCAGACCCCCAGCCCGCCCCGATCACCGACCTCCCTGCAGCCCTGACTCATCCTACCTGCAGAGTGGCTGTAGGAAACCCCACCCCCACCGATGGAGGCCCCTCCCACAATAGGCACCATCCACAATAGGCCCTGCCCCTTCGTTCCACTCCTGAGCTTCACCCCCTTGCCCCCTGGGCCCCATCCCCAGGCCATGTCTACTTGCCCCAAGACCCCATACCCTTCCCCAACCCCACTACTTAGGCCCACCTCCTTGGCGCTGCCCAATGCCCAGTGGGCAGTGACAGGCTGCGCCCCCGGACATGGGCACTGTGCCCCTTGTGCAATGCCCACAATAGGCGGAGATTATATCGGGCCCAGAGAATTCCATGCCGGGCCCTATAAGTACATTTAAATAAGATTAAAAATAGATTAAAATCATTTACCTGTCTTCCCGCCGGTTTCCAGCGTGGTCCGATTGTGCTCTCTGGCTCTGGGAGATATGCGAATCCCGCAAAATGGCCGACATGCACATCTCCTATCCCACGCGCCAAAAAATGTGTGCATCGGGATGGGTGAATCAAGCCCACAATTCAGCCTTTGGGCTAGATTTTCCACTTCCACCACCAAACCCACCTAAAAAAATTGGAAAATTTGGAGTGGAAAATCCCAACCTTGGTTGAACAACATATGAAGGTAGTTGAAGTATCCATTGTTTTGACTGGGTTAGAAAGATCTGGTCACGCACACACATATCATATGGGCTTGAGATCTGCTTCCAGCCTGCTGTCAATGCCAATCTTCCACAGGGCAATCTGAGGCGTGCAACATTAACATGGCAATGAAAGTGCCCTGCACTCCAGCACTAACCTCACTCACCTTGACAAATGCAAAAATATGTACATCAAAAGTCACCGATATTTTTTGTACAAATAAATAGCTGTGTTTATTTTGAAACCAAACTTGTGGTTGCAATATAGCTATCATATTACATCTTTTCAGCCAAGTCATTGAGTACATGTTTTTCTTCTTATTATACATGCCTAATTCCTTCTTAGATATCATAAGAACATAAACACTGTGTATTTGCATCTTCCTCACACCTCCCCAAAATTTTGTGTCATATGTAGGGATATGGAGTAGGGCCTGGGTGGGATTGTGATCAGTGCAGACTCAATGTGCTGAATGGCCTCTTTCTGTACTGTCGGGTTTCTATGATCTCCAGACATGTTCAATGATGCACTTGCTTTTGGCCTGAGACAATAGGCCACCCACCCATGTTTGTGATACAAGGACATTAGTAAGCAAGACCTCATGCTGGCCATAATTAGGGTTGGTGCATGGGAAATCCTCACTGCTGACTACAGTGCCTGGAAACAAGCTATCAGGAAGATTGTGAGAAAAGCAGAGGACGAAAGAAAGAAGGACATGGCAGGAAAATGTTGCCCTCGGATCAGCTGTGGAAGGGAGTGTGAATCAACGTCTACAGCCACAACAGATGATATCCAATTCAGAAGTGATCTATCCCATTGCAGGCCATCATCTCCCTAGATGGATGGATGCTGAAGAAGATCAGATTTGATGCTAGTTCTACACACCAAAAGCTGTTTGAATTGTGTGCCTTACCCCTCAAGAAAAAGATCTCAGAAACAACAAAATAGAAGCCTTTGCACCATTATCACAAGCTAACCTGGACATACGTAATTCTGATAGTCTTGAATTTTCTTTGTACGAGTCAGGGGCACATGAAACCGGGATGCGAGTTATTCACGTAGTCCAAATGACCACAGGATTTAAGATATCAATGAGTTACTCACGCAAGTACAATATGTCCAAGTCATCTTGACATTTCATGGCCGTCCATCAAATCTTACATGATTATAATGGCCCCACTCCCAAGTTACAGAGCCTTCTACTCAAATTCCCTGCCATAACTCTTGCCGAGGTCCCCTTAGAATTAGTTAAGATTGGGAAGATATTGTCACTGGACCAGTTATCCAGAAACCAAGGGTAATGCTTTGGGAACCCCGGTTCAAATCTCACCTTGGCAAACAGTGAAATTTGAATTCAGTAGAAACCTGGGATTAATGACAACCATGAAACCATTGTCGAAATAACCTGCCTGGTTCACTAATGTTCTTTAGGGAAGGAAATCGACTGTCTTTACTTGGTCTGATCTACATGTGACTTCAGACCCACAGCAATGTGGTTGACTCTTACATGCCCTCAGGGATAGGCAATAAATGCTGACCCAGCCAGTGACACACACATCCCATGAACAAATAGAGGAAATTCTAGATTTTCAGGTGCAGTAGTAACCAATAATTCTGCCGGTGTTTGGTGAAAATTTTTAAGCCTTTTGAAAATAATGTATTCTCAAGAGACTTGTAATGTGTTTTCTGTTCTTTCAGTGTAAGTCATATTAAAAGTTCAAAATTCCAAGCAGGTACTTGGTTGTACCATCATGCACAAATGATTGTTAAATAGGTTAAAATTTTAATTTTCATGCCTAAAACAGGGATCTATGGTGAGTGTTTTGGTCCTGAACGATTGTTTATATTAATTCCAATCTTTTTCTCATTGGAACGCACTCCAATGTAAATTGCAGAAAATTGGAATGTAAATTGATATGGGCAGAACGGATGCATTTTTGTCTAAATTGCACCCACAGAGGCTCTTCCAGGTCAAGTGTACGATGAGTGAGTTAAATAACTCATGGTGAAGCATTCTATTTTTCACTCTTGTTTTTGACTGCATTCTGCTTTTACAGAACTTAAAGAACAACCAAAAGGAACTTTTTGTCTTCCCACATTCCTCCCTGCCCAATTTGACCATGAAAGGGTAAATACATTGATCCCACACTCCTGGGTTTTGAAATATTCAATATGAGCACCTCTCAGGGATCGGATTGGAATGATGGAGCGTTGTTATTCCAATCAGTGCTGCTTTCCTGATCAGCTCCCCGAGTGCATAGTTTCATGTGGAAGTGCATGTTACCTCTTAGGCCTTCTTAAACTTGTAACTTCACCAATTTATTCAGCAAAGCTGTTTCCTATTTTAGAATCACAGAAATAAAAGCATAGAAATCCACACAGTGCTGGAGAAGGCCATTTGGTTCATCGAGTCTGCAACGATCAGAATCTCACCCGGGCTGTATGCCCATAACCCACATGTATTTATCCTGCAAATCCCATTCAGGGGCACTGTATAGCATAGCCAATCCACCTAGCCCACATATATTTGGACTATGGGAAAAATTCAGAACACCCGGGGGAAACCCATGCAGATATAGGGAGAACGTGCAGACTCCGCACAGGCAGTGATCCAAGCTAGGAATCAAACTCTGGTCTCTGGCAATGTGAGGCAGCAGTGCTAACCACTGTGCCACCGTGGCACCCTTTTAGTTGTTACTTAATGCAAAAGAAATGAAGTATGTTTTTAAAAATTCATTCCAAGCCACTGCACAAAGTAAGAATTTTGGCGCAGCTTTGTATCCATTAATTTTAACAGACAAGAAAACATCGCTGACTTTCACATATGAAGTCTCAGCTCTCGTGAGGGCACCCCAAACTTTTAAATTCCCTCCTTGTGTAGCGTTGTCACTGTAAAGGCCATTGTCAGACATTTAACGGTGCTGCAAATCCCAGGGAAATCAAACTGGAATCGAAAGGCGAATGCAACTTTTCTTTCCAAGCGGTTATTAATAGAGTCATAAACCATGTAAAAACAAAATAAAATTCACAACATTGAGTTTGATTGATGAGCTACCCAAAGCAGAACCAGATCTGTACTGCACAGCTTAAAAACAGTGGCTTCATTGTCTGACTGCCAACTTATTTTTACAACTTTCACAACATTGTGCTATGCTTCAGGACTGGACATTCACTTTCTGATGGCATAACGCTTTGTAATGTCTGGGGTCGAGATTTCCTGTTAGTAACAGAAAGATCATGCGAGCTCCATACCACCATTCTCCACGGCAGAGTTCTGCTCAGGCAACACTTAATTGGTTCCTGAGCTATTACCTCCCTACTTCAGATGATTCAGTGGCTTGAATCCATTGATTCAATGGATAAATTAATTGTGCTCTCTGATATACGGATTAGGAAAGCCTTGAGATTTGTTCCTGATTTGGATGAACTTAGCTTAGCTGAGTTGACATGAATGGCCTCATAATGGATGGGCGATTGCTATCCAGTGACCCTAGCCGCTGCTTTAAAAGAGAATCGGGCTGTATTTTCACTTTTTAAAAAATCTGTCCATGGGATGTGGGCACTGCTGGCTGGGCCAACATTTATTGCCCATCCACTGAGGACATTTAAGGGACATTGCCACGGATCTAGAGTCACATATAGGCCAGAGCAGACAAGGATGACAGTTTTCCTTCTTCCTTCAGAAAAAAGATACAAAAGTCTGAGGTCACATCACAACTGATTCAACAACAGCCTCTTCCCTGCTGCTGTCAGACTTTTGAATGCACTTACCTTGCATTAAGTTGAACTTTCTCTACACCCTAGCTATGACTGTAATTGCATTCTATCCTTTCCTTCCCTATGAACAGTATGTTTTGTCTGTACAGCACACAAGAAACAATATTTTTCACTGTATGATAATACATGGGGCAATAAATCAAATCAAATCAAAATCAAATTAAAGGACATTAATGAACTAGATGGGTTTTTTTACAACAATCAACATGGTTCTCTGGTCATCAGCAGAGCTTTAATTCCCAGATTTTTTTTATTGAATTCAAAATTCACCGTCTGCAGTGATGGGATTCAAACCTGGGTCCCTCAAGTATTGCCTTGGGTCTCTGGATTACTAGTCCAGCAAACTATACTACTAGGCCACTGCCTTCTGTAACTCTGTGGTCAGCTACCCTGTGGACATTTGTCACCTGGATTTCCATATTAAGACTGAGTACTTGGGGATATTAGTGGCTGCCAAAATCCAGCTTGTTGTTTTCAGACAAGGAGGTGTTTGCTGTGTGCAAATCCCTCAATGAGATTAGTTCCTTCCCTGCTTGCTAACATCACTACTGTTACAACCCCAGACATGCCCTTGACCTGGCAATAGATTTAATATGTTATCAGGAATAGGGACACAAAAGTTACCAGACTTTTCTTTGCTGCTTTCTTCCAGGTAAGAGGCAAGCTCAGTTGCCAATATCTTACCTGAAAAGAGATAATGATGAAAATTGATTCACAATTAAATCTATGCATTAGATTAAGTATCCAGATTTGTTCTACTTTTATAAAGGATTTTCAAAACTTCCTCAATCCCTTCTCCTCTTAGAATATAGGGAAGTCAACATATTTATACTGTGTGAGAATTGAGTGCTGATTACATGGCAAGTGAACTCTAGTTGGTAGAAGCATTGTCATGGAGAAGGCACCAGTTGATGGTGACTAACAGTTAGCTGCCAAGCATTGTATGAAATTTAAACCAGGTAGCTTGATCAAGGTATTGTCCTGTGAAATGAACTAGTGAGTGCCTATCACTTATCACACACTGCTGGAGAAGGCCATTTGGTTCATCGAGTCTGCAACGATCAGAATCTCACCCAGGCTGTATGCCCATAACCCACATGTATTTATCCTGCAAATCCCATTCAGGGGCACTGTATAGCATAGCCAATCCACCTAGCAGAACCAGATGCAATATGCAAGTGTTCTTTCTGTTTGCAAAGAACAGGATGCTGAGTATTAATATATATAGTTTCCAGTGCACATAAATGTGTCACACTGTGAGCCAGACTGGCTATTTTAAGTTAGTTGTAGGCATTATTTTTAGTATGGTGAGGATTACTTAACAAATGTTGTCAAATCATTGAATCAGATCTAATTTTGGACATTGTGGACCTGATTCTCCCCAAAAAATTCTAAGTGCAGAATTGGCGAGAAAAATGGTATAATTTACAATTCTGTTTTCAGTGGGAGTTCAGACTCGAATCTCCTACACTCTGTAATGCAGAGGTCACAACTGTAAATATCATTAAAAGCTCAGAGAGGTTGGGCCTATCCACATTGGAGTCTGACAGTTCTGGAAATTTGCGCATGCGCAGTGGCCCCGAACTGTCAGACTGCAGTTTGCTGGCCAGCTCAATCACCGTCCAGCCCAGGTCCCTCGCACTGTTACCCCTCACAACAACCCCATGACCTGATCATGGCTCCATGGCGGCCTGCACAAGTATTCCTGGGCCAGCCCCGACCAGCCCCGCCCCAGAGCACCACAACCTCCAGTCGCCCCCAGCAGTGATGAACAGCACCCCCGCGCCCCACGTCCTTGGAAACCGCCACACTTTCAGAGGCAGGCCGCACCCCAGCAGACTACCTCCCAGACTGCCCTCCCTGGCCTCCCTCCAGCCCCAACCAATCCTGTCTGCAGTGTGCAGCAGAATCCCCCATCCCCACCAATCGCACCGCCCCCCCCCCCCCCCCCCCCCCCCAGGCCTCGCCCACAATAGGCCCTGCTCCCTTGGCCCTGCCACCTTGCCCCATTCCTGATACTGTCCCCATGGTTCTGCCCCTTGGCATTGGAACATGCCTTGCCCCTTTTTCCCCTTAACATTGCCCCCTAGGCCCCACCCTTTGTTCCCTTAGGCCCCTCCCCCTTGGCATTGCCCAATGGGCAATGCTAAGGTGCCCTCTGCACATAGACATTTTGCCCCTTGGGCAGTGCCAGGGGCACAGGCTGACACTTCCAAGGTGTCCATGCCTAGGAGGCACCATCCCCTCATCACCCTCCCCCCTCCCCCCCCCCCCCCCCCACCCACCATGGGACCCCGATTTCCCTCCCTTCACTCTGGCAAGGTCACCCACTAGTTTGCCACAAGTGGGGAGTTACTCTAAACTCTGCTGGAGTGAAATATTCCTTGCGTGGTGTGAGATGCTATCAGGCCTGGAGAATTCAGTCCTGGGCCCGATAATAACACTTAAACCAGATTAAAAACAGATTTAAATCACTTACCTGTCTTCCCTCTGGTTGCACCTGCTCTCTGGCTATGGGAGATGTGCACGCATTGGGAATGCATGCGTAAATCCTGTGAAATGGCCAACACGTGCATCTCCCACCCCAATATGTCAAAAAACATGCGCGTCAAGATAGGGGAATCAGGTCCAGTGTTTTTAGCTTTTCAAGAAAAAGCTGGTTAGGTACAGTTTGTATTTTGCTCATTGCAAACAGCAGAAAGGACATATTATTTAATAAGATGTGGCGGTGTCTGGGGCATACGACATACTTCCCTAGCATCACACTGGGATTTATATACCACATTACTCATTTGTGTGATGGGCAGAATGGCTTTTTGTCTTGATGGCAGCAACCTGTTAGTGATGAATGCCAGTTGTGTTGCCACTGCGGTGCTGCAGTGTAAAACAGCTAGCTTCAATTGTTGCTCAGATTTTTGAGCTATCTTGATCTTCCAAGGTAATCAGAGTTGGACTGGGCACTTTTCAGGATCAAACATGATGGCCCTAGGCTTGATCATGAGTTTGCACGAAACACAGCACAAAATGATCTCATCAGGGTAGCCATTATCTCACAGGGTGTCTTAGATGTGCCCTATTTCCTATCACTCACCATCAACTGATGCATTCTCCATGGCAACGCCTCTATCGATCAGAGTTCGCTTGCTAACTAATCAGCCCTCATAAATTTGGAATTTCCCTCACATTGTATTCTTGTGAATGTTCTTATGAGTCCAAGACAAAAAACATCAGCAGAAAGTATCTCTTTTTACAGCAATACTCAAGTTCTGTGCTACCAAAGGATTATTCACATGACATCTATTGGTTCCCCTTTATCTACCCTGCTAGTTATATGCTCAACAAACGCGACTGAACTTGTCAAACAGGATTTCCCTTCAGCAAAGCCATGTTGATTTGTTCTAATCATACTATGCTTTTCTAAGTACATTGTTAAGACTTCTTGCACAACAGATTCCACCATTTTCCCAACAGATGTTTGGCTAACTGGCATGAAGTTCACTATTTTCTCTCCTTCCCTCCTTTTTTGAAAAGCAAACAGATGCCAACTTCCAATCTGGGAGGACCATTTCCAAATCTAAGGGATTTTAGAAAATGATAGCGAACGTATTTGCTTTCTCTGCAGCCAATTATTTTACAATTCTAGGGTGTAGGCAATCAGGTCTCAGGGATTTAGTCCCTGTCTCCAAAATGTTATCAAATCATGCTTCGCTAATTTCCTCACTCATTTTAGCCCCTAGATTACTGGTATGAAACTTACATCTTCCACTGTGAAGACTGACACAAAATATTTGTTCAATGTCTCCACCTTTTCTTCATTTCCCATGATAATTTCTCCTGTCTTTGCTTCTAAGGGACCAACAGTTACTTTACCTACTCTCTTCCTTTGCATATACATATAAAAGCTCTTACAATCTATTTTTATATTTCTGGCTAATATTCTATTTCCCCTTGCTGTTAGATAGATTGATATTGCTAAATTCTCCCTCAGCGTACCAAACAGGCTCCGGATTGTGGTGACTAAGGCAATTTCAGAGTAACTTCATTGCAGTGTTAATGTAATCCTACAAATAAATAAAACAAAAACTTTTTGGTGGCCCTTTGCTGGTTTCTAAAACATTCCTCATGCTTCATTTTACTACTGTTTTTTGCAACATTATAAGTCTTTTTTATCATTATCTTTCTTATAGAGTAAGGAACCTTCTTGATGAATTTACGTTCCGCAATGACATGTATTTTTATTGAATATTTTGAACAACAGAGATAGCTAGCTATTTCTTTAAATGTTTTTTACTGTTCATTTACCATCAGACCTTTTAGTCTATTTAGTCAATTAATCTTGGAAAGTTTTCCTTTCATACCTGTGTAACTGGCTTTGTTTAAGTTGAAGATTTGTGTTTGCAATTGGAATATATCACTTTCAAACATAACATATAATTCAACGGTTTATGATCACTATTTCTCAATGGATCTTTTACTATAATATTGTTAATTAACCTTGCTTCATTACACAATACTAGATATAAGATAACTTTATCCCTAAACAGTTTTGCTACATATCGTTCCAAGAAACTGACATGAAAACATGCTATAAACTCATCCTCTAGACCACTAATACCAAAATGATTGTCCCAGGCTATATGATGTTCAAATTTGCTCATAATGATTACACTTCCTTTGTTACTGGCTCCAATAATTTCTTGTTTAATGAATCTTCCCAAAAGTATAATTATTGTTAGGGGGACTGTAATCTATCCCAAATAGCGTTTAGACCCAGACCAGAAACTCCAAGCTATATTATGCAGTTAGCCTAGACGCTAAATTTTACATTTGATTTTGGCATTAGGGTGAGTATAATGTGTTTCACTCCAGATATGATTCAAGTGATCCCCTAGGAAGCTTTTATCAAAACAAATTTATTTAAGAACACAGTTGGAATACAACAAAAATAATTAGCATAGCTTTTACCAATTAAAATAGTTAGACATGGCAAAGTATAATCCTTAATAGCTAGCTATCTCTGTTGTTCAATTTTAAAGCAATACCCCACAGATATACACCCTGCTTCAGAATTAGTTTTGAGTATAGTAACAACAACTCTTTATTAAAAATTCATAACTATATAGCTATATAGAGTAGAGAATACAGGCACAGAGCTGACTCATCTTAAGTCTAAAGAAGGAAATGGATTTGAAGGGGCATATAAAAACGAGTATACTCATGTGATGTTGGATTCTTAGCTTTTTAACACTTCCAAATAGAGATTCCGACAGAAATTTTCAAAGAAAAGTTCATTCTCATACACTAGAATATCCAAGAAAGAAACTTATTTCCTGGCTGACTGCAGTCTCCAACATCAGAAAGGGAAAAAGAGAGATACTACTCCCTCTTTACTCAAAAGCAGCAGCCAAGCTTGAATATTGTAAGCCCAGCTTCCCCATCACATGACCATACCTGCCAATCATCAAAAAAAGGCCCACCTCTACAGAATCCCAGGGGGAAACAGCAGACCAGCTTTAGTTCAGAGTAAAACCAACATTCCAGCCATTAGAAGCAGTTATGCTGCTGCAGCAACAATACAAGATGCTGGTCGACAGGATAGCTCAGAGTGCATAAAAAAACTGCTACAACAGATCCTGCACAAGAACATGGCTCAGTTACATTTCTTAAAGGCACAGTATCATCAAACTTGTGTTTTCTGTCACTTGCTATTCCTAATTTCCATCCATACCGATCCAATTTCATGATCTTCAGGGCTGGATCCTTCCTCACTGATACCCTTCATTATCCTTCACTATCAGAGCTACCACACCTCCTTTGCCATTGTGTCCATCTTTCTGAAATATTGTGTACTCTGGAATATACATTACTCTCCCCCTCCCCAATCACCTTGTAAATATGCTTCTATAGCGATGATTAGATCTAAACTATTCAGGTCTCCTTGAGTTGGAGTTCATCAATTTTATTGCAGGTACTTTACATATTCAGGTAAATAACATTCAATTTCATGCAATTCCTTGCAATGGCCTTATTCATTGACGTGATTTTTTTGTAAAATTCTTTGTCCTTTCTCTAGTAGAGTCTGGTGTATACAGGGTTAATATTGGACTGAGTACAGCACCACTCACTCAGTGATACAAGAAGGCACATGACCCAGAGTTAGGGTAAGTCTAGAGGTGGACATAGATGCGTAAAGACTTAGGATGAGTCAGCTCCATGCCTATATTCTCTACTGAGTATCTATATAGTTACGAATTGTTAATAAAGACTTGTTGTTGCTATACTCAAGACTGTGAAGCCTCCCACTCAGCTTGTCTTTACCCACACCGCTTTACTGTTCCAATACTTTGATCTTTTCTCTTTTGATTTCTAAGCCACCCTTCACCCAGCATTGTGATCTGAATCCATCATGAATTTAGCCAATGTGGGTTCCCTGCCAAGTTGACACAAGAAATTTGCAGTTGTACGGCACCTTACTACATCCACCTAACATCACCATTCCAAAGCACATCTAATGACTCAATTCTGAAGCGCAAAGTATATTGGCAAATATAGCAGTATCTTCACGTAGCAAAATTCCCAAAAAAAGCAAACAAAATGAACAACCGGTTAATCTGCTCTTAGTGTGTTGACTGAAGGGTGAATACTCACTAAAACGATAAGATTAGTCCCTGTTCTTTGAATACTGATGTAAGATTCTCTGCATCCACTCAAACAGACAGCCAAGGCCCTGGATTTAAATGTTTCACCTGAAAGGCCTCATCTTTCACAACAACTCACTGACTTCAACCAAGATTCTTTGCTGAAATCCTAGAGTAGTTTTATCCACAACCTACTGACTGCAAGCTAAAATGTCTTTCAACTGAGCCAAGTCACCATATGACCACAATTGCTTAAAATGTAGCTACATGACATCTGCTGGTTAATGGCCAGGTGGTCCATTCATTACACCATTACATGTGACTTTTCTTTTCCGAATCTATTTTAAACAAACGTTGATACTATTATCAAATCCCCTGTCAAAGCATTAAAACCACAAGCTTCAGATTACTTCATTTTTGCAGACGCTCAGTAATTATGTGTTAGGAAATAAATTGCAGCTAACCAAAACTGCATTCCTTTGGAATTTAAAAATTACTTTTCCACAACTGTCCCCATAAACTTCTACAAGTAATGTTTTCAGATAGTTTGAAGCAATATTACAAGCATTCATTGCAACAACCCACCCATTTGTTTTTCATTTTGTCTGCTCATAAAACCTAAATGTACCACTTCCATCTGCAACCCTGCAACTCCAAACTAGCAGGAACCGCCTTCTCCATCCAGTTTAATTTGGTGGCTATATCTGTCATTAGTTATGGAAGACCCAAAGCCAGTGTTCCATTATGTTCCCGCAGCCACATCTGGAAAAGGCAGAGAACTCAATGTACCCAAACCCAGTGACATGTCATGCAATTCATTTGTTGAAAGCCATTCAAAACAACATCTTTTAAACTATACCTCATCTAAGGCAGGATTTTACACTTCTCCCAAGCTGGGTTCTGATGTTGGGAAGGTGGGATGTGTTGGATAGTGTAAAACTGAATGGATAGGATTCCCCTGGGGAGCTGCCTATCCGAACCCAGATATAATTTCACACTTGACTGAATGGGCCCTGGATGGGAAATGCATTCATTTAACCATTAAGGCTCTTAAATGGCCACTTAAAGATCTTACCCCACCTAGCATCAATTTTCAGGCTTGCAGGACTGGGTGGGAGAGAAACATCTTTTCCCCATCTTGGACAGGATGTTGGGTGGGGGTTGGGGAAAGTGCTGCTCACTCTGAGATCCCTCCAGGCCGGGACGCCTTCCCCACTGGAGCTCCCCCTGACCTACGTCCCAAAGTTGCAATTGCCCCCCTCTTGACTCTCCCCTACCCCCGGCATCCCCTGCTGTCCCAACCCCAGGATTTACCTCTTCAAAGATTCGGGGACTTAGCCCTCGGCAGAGCACTGCAGTACCACTTCTTGCCACTGCAGCGCTGTATGTGGCCGGGTTGAAGGTTACGGCTTCCTTCCAAAGGCACACAGAAGTCCCACCCTCCGCCGATCAATGCTCAAGTGAGATTTAGATGGCAATGGAAGTTCAAGAATACGTGGTGGCTCGCTGGGTGTCGACTCTCAGGATGGCGAGCACCAATTTCTTGCCATCCTAAAAATCTTACTTAGAACATGGAATATAGAAAACTACAACACAAACAGGCCCTTCAGCCCACAAATTGCGCTGATCATATCCCTACCTACTAGGCCTATCTATAACCCACAATCCAATTAAATCCCATGTACTTATAGCACATCTTTAAACTAAAACAAGTTCGACAGAGATTAGCAATTAGGAAAGCTCAGATATGAAGCTGGACAACATTTTAAATGATCTCCAATGGAAGCAATGTTGGTAGCACACATCAGTTTTAAATGGCAGCTGTGGATTCTTCTGGGTCCATCAAATGACATCAGTGTGGTTTTAAGTGTAATCTCCACCCTTCTTTAGATGTGGGTAAGTTAAAAGCAGTTCCTAATTAACCCTGTTTGTGTCCAACAGTGGGGGGAGATTTAGATTTTTTTGAAGCACAGTGAATGTGGAGGGATTTCAAAGGGTAATTTATTTGTGATCTGTCCTCATCACGCCAGCAACAGCTTCAAGGGATATTTTCCAAGACATTTACTGAATCGCCTGGGGAAGTCGACTTTTTAAACTTTTGTTTTTCAGTTCAACTTTCTTCACACAGGCAAAAAAAAGAATGCCAGCGTTGGATTTGAAGGGCTTCAAACCTGGGCATTATTTTCCAAGAAAGAATGCAAACTAAAAGGACAATCCTTGTTAAGTTTCATCAGAACCTGGATCAAATAACAATGGATTTAGCAGCAAAATCCCAGAGCTGCTGCAGTTTGCTATATTCATTCCACAGATATATATATATATATATACATATATAAAACCCATCATTTAAAAAAACTCGCTGGTATTAAAGCAAAATACTGCAGACACTGGGAAACTGAGATAAAAACCGAAAGTGTTCAGTCAGGTCTGGCAGCATCTCTGGAGAGGGAAATTGAGTTAATGGGAGGGGGGGGGGGGATGCAGTTTATGGTCTCGCTCGTCCCGAAATCCATAAAATCCCACCCGAGGTCAATGGACCGTTCCCTGGTCTGTCCCTCGCCTGCTCTGCTTTCCTTGATGGGCAGGGCAGTAAAATGTTTCCAGATTTTTCCAGCTAATGTTTCCAGATCTTTCTGTTTTTATTTTTAAATTACCTGGTGTTGGCGACATGAGTGAAACATGTGCCTGTTTACCAGTAACTGGGATTACTGCATTGCTCATCTAATTTCAGCCTCTTACTACAGATCCTTGGCGGCACTGAGTGACCAGGACAGGTTGTTGGTGATCTGGATTCCCAGAAACTTGAAACTTCCACTTCGTTCCCATTGATGTAGACAGGGGCATGTTCTCCTTTGTGCATTCTGAAGTCAATGACAATCTCCTTTGTTTTGTTGACATTGAGGGAGAGATTATTTTCTTTGTTCACCAGATTCTCTATCTCATTCCTGTACTCTGTCTCATCATTGTTTGAGATGCGACCCACTACAGTGGTGTCATCAGCAAACTTGAAAATCGAGTTGGCCACACAGTCAAAGGTGTACAAGGGACTCCGCTTTGTGGGACACCAGTGTTGAGGATGATTGTGGAGGAGGTGTTGTTGCCTATCCTTACTGATTGCAGTTTGTGGATTAGGGAGTCTAGGATCCAGTTGCAGAGGGAGGTGCTGAGGCCCAGGCCATGGAGTTTGAAGATGAATTTGGTAGTTTTGAAGATGAATTTCATTGCCCAGGGACTTTGGCATTACAACATTGATGGCACAGCCCTGAGTGAGGTGTGGCAGGCAGGAAAAATCCATCTCAAGGACTAAGGTGGTGGATTCCCCTTCTTCAAGAGAGGTAAATCAGAAGAATGCCAACTCCACAGGGTTGGTTTCACCGTCAAAAATAAACTAGTTGAGCCTTCTCAGCGAGCCCTCTTGTGGTATAAAGGAACATCTCACAAGCCTTTGGCTCATCCTCACCCAGAAACACCACAGCTGTTAGCGACTGCGCCCCAACCCAAAATGCAATGGATGACACCAAAGAGGAATTCTACTCTGGGCTCAATCACTTATTGTCCCATGTCCCAAAGGGAAACTTCAGCATTTACTCTGTTGGGTACTGGATTGTCCTATTCACTTCCTTTTCCTCCAAGACAGTCTTTGGAAAAACTGGAACATACAAAGGAAACATATAAAGGTCAACAGCTTCCTTGTCTTCATATAGTGCAAAGTAACAAGGCCCCAGAAGATCTGCAGCTCACCGTGAATAAATGATGACACTGGGAAAATCTCAGGAAACTCGCTGGAAACTGGCGAGTATATATGTAGTGATTCATCCATTTCTGTGTCTCTGCAGGGTCGATCCTCCTACTTTCATTTCTAGACAGAATCTAAATTTAAATCAACTGTATGAGAATGAACTCACTGGACCCTATTTTACCATGTTGATTCTAAGTGCTGGGAGGACTTGAAACTGGGAGTGTTTCAGATCCGACTTTTAGACTCGGTTTCAGGTGCCCCCATATTTGCTCTGCCTGCAAAAATATCTGAATGGTGCTTAACGCACCCAAAACTCTGCAGCTCCGATCTACGCCTCCAACCGCAAAAAGAAAATAATAGAATGCTGCTCCCCTGCCACATCCCTCCTCAGGCCGGATAATATCACCCTCGGCCCCCACAGACGTTGCCCCACTCCCACAACACGACTGATCTCCTCATCCCCCAACACCTCTCCCCCACTGATCTCAGGAGAGTGGCAACAGACACCTCCTCTCTCCACTGATCTCAGACAGAGTGGCAGCAGACCCCCCCACCACCCCCCTCCTCCCAACTGATCTCAAGCAGGGAGCCGTCGGACATTAGGTACCTACCTCCTCACTAACTGGAGTGCCCGAATCGGACTTCTATGGAGCATGTCTGTTTTGCATCGATTCTGGATGGGTGAATGAGATGGTAAAGAGGGAAGTGCCGGTAAAGTTAGGTGTGCAGCCCACTAAGTCAACTTAAATGCATGTAAGTGTCCCAGTCGCGGTTATTTTTGGGCCTTGCTAAAGGAGGAACCGGCTGGCATGGATTATGCTACTCACATCACGCCCGACTTTACCAACTGTTCATGCCCGATAGTACAATAGTTAGACTGCTGCCTCACAGCGCGAGGGACCTGGGTTCAATTCCTGGCTTGGGTCACTGTCTGTGTGGAGTCTGAACGTTCTTCCCATGTCTGTGTGGGTTTCCTCCGGGTGCTCCAGTTTCCTCCCACAGTCTGAAAGATGTGCTGGCTGGGTGCATTGGCCATGCTAAATTCTCCATCTGTGTACCCGAACAAGCGCTGGAGTGTGGTGACTAGGGGGAGGAATTTCACAGCAACTTCATTGCAGTGTGAATATAAGCCTACTTGTGACTAATAAATAAACTTTAAACTTTAGATGGAACTGACCAACTATTGATGTCTTTGTGCCCTTGTAGAGTTAGAAATATGGACCAGAGAGACAACTGTTTATATAAAGTTAGAACAGGCCAAGCTGTAGATCTTTAATTTTAGATGGTGATTGCCTCACCATTCAGCTCTTATTTGCTGCAGTGACATTTTGTGATAAATGTTCCAACTGATTGATGGTTTTCTGAGAACCTTGTGGAAAATTTCCTAATGACCATCTCACTGAAATTTCATCCAAAACCCATATATTTCAGTCTACATTACTGCAGCTCTCTGTCATACAAGGGAATAAATAAACTGGGGTAAATTTGTCACATATTGAGTAACACGAAATATGCTTTTATATTTGAACAAATAATTCATTTGCTTGGAGCTTTCAATACAAGGCTGTCTGTTAAGATAATTCAATATTCATTCCAGAAGAGTTTTCTGTGTCGTCATTTTAGTTCAGCCCCACAGTTGCCCTTTTCTTTCTCTTTAGGGTAATTGACAACACGGTGACACAGTGACTGGCACTGCTGCCTCACAGCGCCAGGGACCCAGGTTTGATTCCCGGCCTGGGTTACTGACTGCTGAGTCTGCATGTTGTCCCCATGTCTGCGTGGGTTTCCTCCGTGTGCTCCGGTTTCCTCCCACAGTCCGAAAGACGTGCTGGTTAGTTGCATTGGCCATGCTAAATTCTCCCTCAGTGTACCCAAACAGGCGCCGGAGTGTGGTGACTAGGGGATTTTCATTGCCATATTAAGCCTACCTGTGACTGTAATCAGTAAACTTTAAAACACTATCCCCTGGACAGAAATGGTAATGTTTCTAACAAGACTGGGAACTCCATTTCAACTTCCTGGCGTTCCTTCCACTGACAATGTGGGATTAAACGCCATTATCTAGAACACAAATGAGCGAGACAAAAACAAGGTTTGGGAAAGGGTTGTGAAAATAAGCCAATTGTGTGCGAAGTTTTTATATTGTTGGAACTCTCCAGATGTTCACAGCAGTGTGATTTTCTGGTCCTCCCAATGCCGTACCCCTGCCATAGGTTTCCCAACAAGATTCATTGGGAAATCCCACTGACAGTGGCTAGACCAGAAGGTCCCACCACTGATTAATGGCACACCACCTCCCTGCCACAGGAAACACGCAGCAGGGAAGCCATAAGATCTCGCCCATTATACGTATAGAGTTCAATAAATGTGCACTTGTCTGAAAGACTTGCAAACACAGAGTGTTGAATTTAGTGCATGTGGGATAGATCTGGGCAGCAGCATGGATGCGGTGCTGTCTCTGCAGGAGAGGGAGAAGTGGCCACTTGACCACACTCAACAGCAGGCAGAGAATAAATGGTCTCGAGGTGGACAGCCCATCACTGCTCGAGTGGGGGCCACCGTCACAGTATTTGATTTGATTTATTATTGTCACATGTATCGGGATATAGTGAAAAGTATTGTTTCTTTTACACTATGCCCACAAAACGTACCATTCAAATAAATACATACTGGAGAAGGAAAGGAGTGCAGAACGTAGTGTTACAACCACAGATAGGGTGTAGAGAAAGATCAAGGCCTTTGGCCTTGTGGATCCAGAACTGGCTTGCCTGCAGAAGCCAAGTTCCGCACACATGAGGACGGTCTCAACAGGGATCTTGGGTTCATGTCGCACTATCTGTAACCCCCGTGACTTGCCTGGGTTTGCAAAACCTCACTTACTGTACTGTCTGGAGACAATACACATCTCTTTAACCTGTGATCAGTGCTCCTTCCACTCACATTATCAGCCACTTCAGGTCTTGAACAGCAGGTTAGGTGTAAAGATTCGCATTCTAATCAGTAATCTCTAAACTGTCTGTGCTTTTTATGCTCTGTCTGAGGCCAGAACTCTCCATTCACCTGACGAAGAGGGTGTCCCTCGAAAGCTTGTGAGTATATTATCAAATAAATAGGTTGGACTAAAACCTGGTGTTGTCAGACTTTTTACTGTGTTGCCTGCAGAAGGCAGAGAGTGGTTGTGGATGGGGCTTTTTCTGAATGGAGGTCAGTCACCAGCGGAGTGCCTCAAGGATCTGTTCTGGGACCCTAGTTGTTTGTCATTTTCATAAATGACCTGGATGAGGAAGTGGAGGGATGGGTAAGTAAGTTCGCTGATGACACTAAGGTCGGTGGTGTTGTGGATGGTCTGGAAGGATGGCAAAAGTTGCAGCAGGACATAGATAGGATGCAGGACTGGGCGGAGAAGTGGCAGATGGACTTCAACGCGGATAAATGCGTAGTCGTCCATTTTGGCAGAACCAACGGGATGAACGAGTACACTATCAAGGGCAGAAGTCTGAGTAGTGTTGAAGAGCAGAAGGATCTAGGGGTCCGGGTCCACAGGACTCTTAAATCGGCCTCGCAGGTGGAGGAGGTGGTCAAGAAGGCGTATGGTGTACTGGCCTTCATTAATCGAGGGATTGAGTTTAGGAGTCGGGAGGTAATGCTGCAACTTTATAAGACCCTTGTCAGGCCTCATTTAGAGTATTGTGCGCAGTTCTGGTCGCCTCACTATAGGAAAGATGTAGAAGCTATTGAGAGGGTACAGAGGAGATTTACAAGGATGTTGCCTGGACTGGGAGGCATGCCTTATGAAGTTAGGTTGAGGAAGCTGGGACTCTTTTCCCTGGAGAGACGAAGGTTGAGAGGCGACCTGATAGAAGTTTACAAAATGTTGAGAGGAATAGATAGGGTGGACTCTCAGAGGCTATTTCCCCGGGTTGAAATGGTTGCTACGAGAGGACACAGATTTAAGGTACAGGGAGGGAAGTTCAGAAGTGATGTTAGGGGTAAGTTTTTCACTCAGAGGGTGGTGAGTGAATGGAATCGGCTGCCGTCAGTGGTGGTGGAGGCGAACTCGCTGGGGTCTTTTAAAAGACTTCTGGATGAGTATATGGGGTTTAATGAGATTGAGGGTTATAGATAGGTCTGTAGGTTGGTAGGTGTTGATGTGATCGGCGCAACTCGTGGGCCGAAGGGCCTGTTTGTGCTGTAGTGTTCTATGTTCTATGTTCTATGTTCTATATGGTAGGTCCATTAAAAAGTCTGACGGCAACAGGGCAGAAGCTGTTCTTGAGTTGGTTGGTACATATTTTCAGATTTTTGTATCTTGCTCCCGATGGAAGAAGGCGGAAGAGAGTTTGTTTGGGATCTATGGGGTCCTTGATTATCCTGGCTGCTTTTCCGAGGCAGCAGGAAGTGTAGATGGAGTCAATGGATGGAAGGCAGTTTGCGTGATGGACTGGGCTTCGTTCACAACCCTTTGTAGTTTCTTGCAGTCATGGTGAAAGCAGGAGCCATACTAAGCTGTGATACAGCCAGGAAGGATGCTTTCTATGGTGCATCTGTAAAAATTAGTGAGAGTTGTAGCTGACATGCTGAATTTCCTTAGCCTCATGAGAGAGGCGTTGTTGGCTCCAAATGTATTGCCTGCTGCCTTGTTAGATGTCAACTAAACCTTTGCTTCTTCAATGGGTTGCTAGTCTAGGGGCTGGTCACATTTGGTCAGCTACTGACCTATGTCATTGACCTATAACCTCTGTCTCAAATCCTGACTTATGAGGATTGTGGCCACACATGCGTGTCAGGACAACACGGAAGTCCCAATACTTCAACATGCATCCTGAAAGTGTGCCAAGTTTAAACCTTCTGTTTTTTCAAAGTGGTCAGGATTGAAATATTACATTACAGTTTCTCCCTAATTTGGCTTATTTGATATTGCAGAATCCAGCGCAGGTTGAAAATCTGGAGTCATCTTCAATCACCGCTGGTATATCACATTTCTATCTTGGCTTCTTAACATCGCTGAAGTTTTTTTGAGGCTTCGACAGAGGCACAGACAGCACAAGAGCAGAGTCGGGCTCCATGTAAAATATACAATTAACATGTCGAAACACTCCCCTCCTACCCCCCACTCCTCTCCACTCCCCTCCTTTCCCTTTCCTCCTCACCCCCTCTCACATCCCACCGTCAGTTACTTCCTTATTATGTTAATTATTGTGTTAAAGTAAAATGTACTTATTAAGGCTTGTGTTAAAGAGAAAAGTATATTTTATTTCAATAAATTTGAAAAGGTGAGCCAATTAAACAAAGCGCCATAATGCAGCTGCTAAGTTAAATGTTTAGTGAAATGTTAGTATGATATCAATGATTTTTATTTATAACTTATCTTTGTCAATAAATGTTTTCCATTAAACATTACAAAATTCTGCAAATACTTTATTGAAATATCAAAATGCAACATTTAAAGATGAAGTGCTACAGCATAGAATCATAGAAACCCTACAGTGCAGAAAGAGGCCATTTGGCCCATCGAGTCTGCACTGACCACAATCCCACCCAGGCCCTACCTCCATATCCCTACACATTTACCCACTGATCCCTCTAACCTACACAACTCAGGACACTAAGGGGCAACTTTAGTATGGCCAATCAACCTAACCCGCACATCTTTGGACTGTGGGAGGAAACTGGAGCACCCGGAGGAAACCCACACAGACACAAGGAGAATATGCAAACTCCACATAGACAGTGACTCAAGCCGGGAATCAAACCCAGGTCCCTGGAGCTGTGAAGCAGCAGTGCTAACCACTGTGCTACCATGCCACCCTAGCATGGTGGTGTGGCATGGTGGTACAGTGGTTAGCACTGCTGTCTCACAGCTTCAGGGACCTGGGTTCGATTCTGGACTTGGGTCACTGTTTGTGTGGGGCTTGCATGTCTCTCTCTCCACACCTCCCCCCAGGCCCCCCGTGTCTGTGTGGGTTTCCTCTGGATGCTCCAGTTTCCTCCCACAGTCCAAAGATGGGCAGATTAGGTGCATTGGCCATGCTAAATTATCCCTTAGTGTCCCAGGATGAGTAGGTTGGAGGGATCAGCAAGGTAAATAAATGGGTTTGTGGGGATAGGGCCTAGGTGTGATTGTTGCCAGTGCAGACTTGATGGGCCAAATGGCCTCTTTCTGCATTGAAGAGATTTTATGATTCTACAAATGCTTTATTGAAATATCAAAACACATGGTTTAAAAATGAGACAATTATAAATGAAATAAACAAGGCAGAAAGTTACTAATGATAAACATATGGGTGGTTTAGCCCAAAATGTGAACTCTCCTTTGCTCAAACTCATGCAATAAACTATCCAAATCTTGGTTTGAGAAGTTCAAACCTCTCTTCTTCCCAATTACATTTTCACTCTCCATATTCTAAATCGAAACATACAAACACTTCTAAGCACGTCACATGTATAAATTGCAATGCAGACTTAAATAGTAATTTTACAAATTTAAAACAAATAACAAAACCCAAGCTTATTTATACATATTAAATAACGTTCATCTTCAATAATCAAAATAAATTTTAAAATTACCCTTTAAATGAAGTAATAGCAATAGGATTAACTGCTTAAAAGAAATAGCAAAAAGACAAAAATAAAAAACCAACATGCCTTTATAATAGCTGGGAATCCTTTTGATCTCTCTGTCTCCATCTTAAAACTGTTGTTTCAGAGTTAGACTTCAATAGGTGTCCCCACTCGGCCCTGTCATAATAGAGTGAGATTAGAGTCCTCCTGCACCATGCTGGGACATCATAGAATCAGAAAATCTCTTCAGCAAAGTAGGAAGCCATTCAGCCCATCAAGTCTGCACCATCCTGGTCCTATCTCCACAACTCCATGCATTTACCTTTGCATGTCCCCTGATACTCAGCGCAATTTAGCATGGCCGATCCACTTAACCCACACAGCTTTGGACTGTGGGATGGAAACTGGAGCAAACACAGACACGGGGAGAACATGCGAATTCCACACAGGCAGTGACCCAAGCTGAGAATTGAACCTGGGTTCCTGGTGCTGTGAGACTGCAGTGCTAACCACTGTGCCACCGTGCCTGCAGAGCTTGTTTCAGTGAAGGCCAAAGGCTGTTGCTCCCACCAGGAGTCGGAGCGCAATTTTTCAACTCAGGCAAGTGCACAAGATAATCAAGTATTTTTGGTAGTCCCGTGGCTTTCTGCTGCTAGCAGAAGTTATGGACCATTATGTGTAGAGAATCTGTGCACTGTCAACCTTTCTCCCGATGAGATGGTACTCTGAACCCACTTTCTTTCTCTTCCTTCTCTGGCACCATAATCACTAATGTGGAGGCTCGTCCTAATGGTACTTTGCTATAACAGGCAACAACTTCTCCACAATATTTATCTGCAAAAAAGTGGTCGTGAACTTTAAGCAGCTTTAAGCACATATTTAAACAGGTACTAGAGATGGATAAAGATAGATGAGAGGATGTTCCTGTGGAGCATGAACGTACAATTTCCAAAGAACCTATTGTTGTCCATGCTAAGCGATCCTATGTAACTGAATACCCTGTCCCGGAAGCAGCGAGCTTGCTGGGACTGGCAAATTCCAGCTAAGATCTTGCATTGACAAAATAAATCAGTCAGGAAAAGGGAAATGAGCACGGATCAGTCGTGCCCAACTCAGGTGGATGCAACACACTTGGCCAACAGGCAATGAAAAATATACCCCGCATCACAACCTATTTTTTTTCTTCAAAGTATAAATGTCTGCTGCAATATTGCAGAGAAATAAGAATAATCTGCATTTAATGCTGAACTCATCACATTCTCGGCACACAAATGTGACAGGGAAATAAGTGCACAGCAAGACTTCACAGCATCAAAAATCAATGACCATCTATGCTGGTCGGATATTAATCAGGACGTATAGAACAATCTTTATCCATCTTCAAGTTTTGTGATAGAATCTTCTACACTGACCAGGAGGGTCTTGGTTTAATCATTGAACTAAGGGACAGCATCTCAGTTCAATCATTAATGCAATCAGCAATTTGAAGCTATCACAACAATTTATACCTGTGGTATAAATTGTTTATAGAATTCCTACAGTGCAGGAGGCCATTTGGCCCACCAGGTCTGCACCGACCACTACCCTACCCAGCCCCTGTCCCCGCAGCCCCACATATTTACCTAGCTAGTCCCCCTGACATGAGGTGGCAATTTAACATAGCCAGTCAACCTGATCCACATGCACATCATTGGACTGTGGAAGGAAACCAGAGCACCCGGAGAAAACACATGCAGACACGGGGAGAAAGTGCAAACTCCACACAGACAGTGACCCAAGCTGGGAATCGAATTCCTGGTCTCTGCGCTATGAGGCAGCAGTGCCAACAACTGTGCCACTGTGCCACCCACTTAATTGTAGCATAAATCATTTAGTATTGATCAGTTAAAATTTATCTTTTTTTTTGATTGACCTGATGAGTGCTGGAAGAAAAGCTTCAGCAACACTATCCTAGTTTCTTTCCAACAGTGTCCTAGTTCTGCACTACTAAGTGGTAGTGACATGGTGGCACAGTGGTTATCACTGCTGCCTCACAGCACTAGGAACACAGGGTCAATTCCCAGATTGGGTCACTGTCTGTGTGGAATTTGCACATTCTCCCCGTGTCTGCGTGGGTTTCTTCCAGGTGTTCTGGTTTCCTCCCACAGTCTGAAAGATGTGCAGGTTAGGTGCATTGACCCAAACAGGAGCCGAAGTGTGGCGACTAGGGGGATTTCACAGTAACTTCATTGCAGTGTTAATGTAAGCCTTACTTTTGACTAATAACTAAACTTTAACTTAAGTGACTATTTGTGTTTCTAACATCTGGGTTAGTAATATTTGAAAGAATATAAATAATTAAAATCTTTTTGCATATATTTCTGTGAAAAGCATGAAGCCCAGTAAGTCATACTAAATTAACCTTGAGCTACTGTAAGGGAAAAATAAGAAGTAACTGGTGGAAGGAGTAAAACATTTGTTATTCCTTTAAAGGGTCAAAGTTCAGCTTTTAGCATTGTCTTTTATAAACCCCAAGCATTATTTGTTGAGTAGTTTTTCTGTGAAATTAAAAGAGACAAAATTTAATATATCATTATTTGAGGGGATTTCTCAATGAAGAAGAGAGTCTAATTAAGTTTTGAACTTTTATAGACTGGATTTTATTCTAACAGAGAGAAGTTATATGGCCTGTTACAATATTGACTCAGGCATAATATATCTTTCTTTACTTGTTCTGGCTGCAAAAGTTCAGGGATAAGCCTACAGTGACCATTAACAGAGTCATAACACACTATTACTTGTGTCAACCTTGAAGCCTCTGAGTTGAAAGGTCATGGGTTCAAGCCCCCCCCTTCCAGGACTTGTGTATATAATCTTAGCTGACATTCCAGCATGTTACTGGAGCAGTGTTGTACCGTTGTGTTTTGTGATGGGACATTAAAGTAAGGCCCTGTCTGACACATGACACTATTTGAACACAAACAGGTGGTCCATTAACTGTCAGGCAATATCACTAAAACAGATTACCTCTTTGCATTTGCAGGGTTTTGCTGTGCACACCTTTCCCAATGGTCATTACACTTTTAAGTGACTTATGATGTTCTATGAGGTCATGAAAGATGCTATATAAATGCAGGTTTTTCCTTTCTGCCTTTAATAAGTTGGATATAACACGTTGCACATTCTCTAGAACCAGGCTGTCACTATTTAAAAATAAGAGTCACCCATTTAGGACAGAGATGAGGAGACTTTATGAAGAAAGCTTGCACAGGCTAGGCTTGTATCTGCTGCAGTTTAGAAGAGTAAGAGGCGACTTAATTGAAACATCAAAAATCCTGAAGGGTCTTGACAGAGTGGATGTGGAGAGAATGTTTCCTATTGTGGGAGAATTTATAATAAAGGGGTCACTGTTTAAGATAAGGGTGTCACCCATTTAAAACAGAAGGCGCTCACCCCGAAACCAGAAAATCCCACCCAAGGTCAATGGGCCTTTCCATGTTCCACCCTTCGCCCACTCTAATTCTTGTGGCGGGCGCATTCTGGAAAATTCGCCCCAGAGATTAGGCAAAGTTTTTTTAACTCAGAGGGGCATGAGATCCTCAAAAATATTCAGACTCTGCTCCCACCATTGTTTCAGGAAGAGAGTTCCAAAAATTCACGATCCTTAATCCCAACCATCGTTTTTACTATCTTTGATCCCCAATACAAATTTTAAGATGGATTCTCCTAATTGACCCCCATTGTAAAGTATGTTCATCTGTCACTTTTTCACCATTCGCGAGGTTTCATATGGAGACTTGACAGCAACCTCCTGTTAGGTCGTTCTCAGAAGCTCATCCTGACAGCGTTACAAGGCAAACGTGTCATTTTTAACAGGGTCCAACATAATTACATGCTACTGTCTAGCAAATTCAACTGATATGTAACAGCAGCCAGTATTGTCAGGCCAGAATGACCTTACACTATTAACCAGGTGGATACTAATTGTCTAATTATAGACATTGCGCCATGGAATAAACCTACTGACCTTTAAATTGGGAGCTAAACATTTGTTTGAGTGTACTTTTAAACTTACTCTAAAAAAGCAAAAAATAAACACAAAGTCACACCAAAATATTTGTCACAGCTTTTCCCACAAGAAAAAGCAAATTTAAAATATAGAACATTGCAGCACAGTACCTTCAGCCCTCGATGTTCTGCTGACCTGTGAAACCAATCTAAAGCCTATCTAACCTACACTATTCCAATATCATCCATATGTTTATCCAATAACCATTTAAATACCCTTAATGTTGGCAAAACGACTACTGTTGCAGGCACGGCATTCCATTCTCTTCTTACTGTCTGAGTAAAGAACCTACTTCTGATATCTATCCTATATCTATCGCCCCTCAATTTAAAGCTATGTCCCCTCGTGCTAGCATTGGTCCAATTTATGATCTTATTTTAAACATTTATTTCACCTGTAAGACAGATGATGAAAGCTTCCTGGCAAATCCTATCTAGCTGCTTGATGTTACCTTTAACCAACTAGAACGTCCTTAGCTACAATTCAAGGTCTAATCATGTGATGTTAATCCTATTGAACAACCATCTCCCTGACATTTTTCTATGTTAACCCAACACCATCCGGATCACTCTTCGAACAACTGAACTGCCCTTCAATTAAAAAAAAAACAGGTTAAATATGTACTGGACACCTAGTTAATAACAAAAAGGCTAATAATTGCTGCAGTGGCCAGCTATGGTTCAGTGATAGCCACCTCATGATCAGAGGTTTGTAGGTTCTAGTCTCATTTCAGCAAAATCTTGACTGCAATTCAGCACAGTACCAAGGGACGGCACTATTGGCAGTGCCACCTTACAGATGGAGTGTTAAACTGGGGCCCTACCTGCTCTCTCTGTTGAGCTTAAAGAATTTCACACCATTACTTGAAAGATGACCCACAGTCTCCTGGCCAACATCGCTGATGATCTGTGCATGATCACGTTTCTGTTTGTGGGATCTTGCTGGGGTATTGAAGCTAACTGCTGCATTTCCTACATTGCTACAGCAAAAGAACCGCACGAGTATTTCATTGGTTGCAAAGTGCTGGGTGACATAGGCCAGAATTCTCCCATCCCGCCTGCCAATGGAATTTTAGAGAATGCGAAACGCCATCGACGTTTGGGTGGGAATTTCCGGCTTTTAGACCAGCGCGGCTGGAGAATTCCGCCCATAGTGCTTGGTGACAAATGGACCTATGGAAATGCACATTTTACTTTGAATAAATTCATATTAACACAAAGATTATGCAATTTATCTGCAGGGACCATCAACACAGCGCTGAGTTCTTCATATCCATCTGTACTGAAGGAGGTTTGTTTCTGTTATAGAGTGTCTTTTGTTGTTTCTCGAACTCTGTGACCAGTGGTGTTTGAATCTGTAAACATAGTCAGACTGTTATATTAAAAAAATTCTACACATGAAAGTGATGTAAGCATTCCAATTTCCTCCAGAGAGTTCTGTGGGCCAAGTGGGAAGTGTTGAATGCACATATTGTTTCTGTTAGAGATAGCATGTTGCCAAGATCCTCATTAAACTACTTTATTTAAGTTATCAACATTTATTCTTCGAGTCAAGCCAAACAGTAAAAGCGTGTGGCTCGGAGCCTGCTTCCATAAGGGGTTGTTCTGAAGAAATGAAAAACCAGCTCATAGTTTGACTGTTCTTCAAAAGGTCATATAGAATTTGACTCTTTCTTCACATGCATCGGCCATTTTGGTCCAATTGTGCATACGGTAATAACATTTTACTAAGATGCCTGCAGTTTTAGCCAGTGAATGTTGTGTTTGTAATGCTGTAATTCTGGCCTCTTCTGCAACTCCCGTGATCATGTAAATGTGACTCACTATTTCAGTAACAAATTGGTTAAAAGTTCCTGCTCTACCTTATGGAACATTAACATCTCACGATCTAAATTGCTCTCAAAATTGGTTTATTCATTTCCCTTCCTATTCAATTAGCCCAGCGTCAGGAGTGGCCAAGTTTTTATGCTGTTTATATGGTGCAGCTTTGTACTGTCCTCCGTCTGTCCAACAATAACTGGAGGGGTGTAAGGATCGTCAAGGGATCGAGATCTATGATATAAGCATAATGTTGTACAACCCAAAATATCACCAAAAAGCGTCTCTCACAAGCTGTCATTCTTGTTTTGTAGGAGTTAGGAGTCAAGAGGCTTATGCGACTGGTCCAAGCCTCCCATGGTGCCCCTAAAGAGGACCGCCAAAATGGTGGACTCTGTCACTGCCACTTCCAAAGCAAAAGGGAGCTCTGGATCTGACACCTGCAGAGCTGAAGGTTTGGCTGGTGGCTTGTTTTAGTTCAAGAATGGCCTGGGTATGTTGTGCAGACGACTGCCAAGGAGCCTCTTTCTTGAACAGTGGAGTGGCTTTAGTGGCAAAGCCATCAAAATGGTTTCTGCAATTGTCCACCAATCCCAGAAAGGAGACTTCATAATTTGGGCCTCTTTGGGGTTCACCTTAAGTCTCAATACACTGAGGAGAGTTAGCAATTCCCGAAGGAGCTGGAGATGATCCTCCTCCGTGTTTGTTTGGAGGAGGAGAACATCATGAATTAAGCACTCAGGACGAGAAAAGCCAGCAAGCCCTTCAGCTAACTTGATGAAAAATTGAGGGAGAATTATGAAACCCTTGGGATAAACAGATCCACGTATATTGTTGGTGCTGGAAAGTGAAAGCAAGTTTACATCGATACTCACGTTTTAAACGGATGGACCAGAATCCATTGCTAATATTCAAGAGAGTAAAGTGTTGTGCTGGTGGGACTTGCTTCATCATAGTCTCAGGATTGGTTGCAACTTTGGGTGCAGTTCATGGGGTGATGGTTTAATTCTCAATAGTCAATTGTTAATTGCCAGGAACCATCAAGCTTCCAGATCGACCAGACGGGTGAATTATTGATTAATGCCACAGGGCATAACACTCCCTGCTGCAACAGACTTCATATAACTCACAATTTTTTGTTTTCTGTTTGTTTGGTAATCACGCACTGTTTCTATGGTTTCAGGTTGGGGTCATCTATGACCACCTTACTCATTATTTGACCACAGTCATGCTTGTGCTTAGCAAAGACAGATGCATACTGTTTGATAATTTCCTGCATTTCCGAATCGTCAGGCACATCTGAGGATTTTACCCACAACCGCAACGACTGTACAAATTCTTTCAGAGTTTGTTCCAGCAGGAACCTCTTTCGGGGCCTCAGGTATTTCCCCCATCTGTCAAAGCAGCATTTCACTGGGTCAAATGACAAATTACACTTCCTCACTAGGTCAACTCCAAAAATATGTTCTGCTTCAGGATGGAAGTTAACTAATATGGCCAGGTGGTAACAGGCAAGATTCCCCTAAAAGGCCAATTTTGAATCCCTTTTGTGAGTGAATCCGTTTAATATAATGGTTCTTTTAGTGCGCCAAGATAGTTCTATTCCTCTGAATATGTTAAGGGTGGTGCAGGAGACCCCAGTGTCTCATACCATGGCAAGCCACACTTCCTTTCTAGTGATATCATGCTGAGCCACTCCAATGAAATCTCCCCATCGGTGGACATGTATTCAGAGAGTTCGCATGTACAGAGCAGCTTGACTGATTTCTTGTTCTTATGAGAAGTAAGAGGTTTCATATCAGCAGACGGTAAACCCTCTGCCCCTTCTAAAACACATTATTCAAACTTTCCAGGTACAAGAAAATGGGATAATCAAATAATGGGTGCAGCACAGGTCCTCAACTGCAGTAACCATATGGGCAGTTAAATTGGCAAAGCAAGGTAGCCGATAGGAAAGGGCACAGCAGTCCCCAATAAACAAGCAAATAAACTCAGTCACTATAAATCAAACTAAAATTGAGGACCTGGCAGAGGACTAAGGAATGGACGGTGATTTAAAATAAATTTGAGATGGAACATTCCTCATCTCATTTAGTAATGGAAAGCTTTGATAACTGTTAAGGATGGCATCAATCTTAAAGACGAACAATATGTGGTACCGACTCAAGATCACAGTCAAATAATCTACCGGTGCCGAGATATTCAGGAACATCAGAAAATAGAAACGACCACAAAGCAAATCAAAAGCTTGTGCTGATGGCTCACTGTAGGTAAAGCATTATGTAAATAGCCTTATTAGTGTGGGCCCAAAATAACCCAGAGCACTACACTAACAAAGGAGAACTTGGGCGCACCAGAACAGGGGAGGGACCTTGGACAAACCTGCAAATTGATTATGTACACCCTCTGCCACAGTGCAAGAGGGATATGAATACATCCTGGTGACTATTGACACCTTCAGTAAATGGGTCGAAGCATTCTGCACTAGAAATAATATGGCCAAGATAACAATGGACATATTAGTATGGTAGATTTTTACCAGGTGGGGACACCCAGGTAACCCTGAGACTGACCAGTATACCCACTATACCACCCAGGGCAAGCAGAATGTCTTATTGGGAGTAAATCAAAAGTTTCATATAGCCTACCATCCAAAGTCTGGATCGAGACTTTGAATGAATAAACCCTTAAAATCAAACCTGGGTTCCTTGAGCTGTGAGGCAGCAGTGCAAACATCTGTGCCACTCCAATGGTTAAATTATGAAGAGTGATTACACAACCTAGAGTCGTACTCAATGTAATTTCGAAACGTAAACAGTGGTTCAATCAAAGTTTTCAAATTATTAAAGGGAACAGATTAATTATAGAGAAAAATTATTTCTGCTGATTGGGCTAACTTGCACCAGAGGACAAAACCTTTTTTAAAAAGCCAGCTAGAGTGAGATAATTAAACACTCCGATATTGCAGAGAGTGGTGGAAATGTGGACCTCTCCTCAGCAAATGACAACTGATGAAAGGTGAATTGTTAATTCTAAACCTGTGACTGATAGATTCTTGATATCCAAAGGTTTAAGGGAACATAGGGAAAGGGCAAGTTTGTGGAGTTTGATCATAGATCGACTGTGAGCTTATTGAATGGTGGGACAAGCTCAAGGAGCTGAATGGTCTACTCCTCTTACAATGGTGGAGACCTGCACGGTCCCTTTAAGGATCAATGTGTCAGCCACACATAGACCTGGTTTTGCTGAATACAATTGGCCTGCTGGTGACTACTTTTAAGGGAAAGCAATAGGTGAAGACGGCATCAAACGGTCTAAGGCTCCTTGCTTCCATGTGTAAAGGGCCCAACACCTGTTTCAGAGACGAGGCCTGGAGATTTTCTTTGGTACAGCAAGTGGCACACTCCTTCGACAGCACCTTCCAAACCCCTGACCTCTACCACCAAGAAGGACAAGGGCAGCAGAAGCATGGGAACATTTCCAGCCTCAAGTTCCTTCCAAGCTACAAAGCATAATGATTTGGAACTCTTATCACCATTCCTTCAAAATCCTGGGAATCTCTACCGGTCAGCACTATGGATCACTGCATGGATCATAGTTCACGAAGACAGCTCACCAGCACTTTCTCAAGGCTGGGCATGATCATGGGAGTTGCATAAGTGGCCAGAAATACAGCATAACAAATACAAGGGTTTACTGACTAAAACTGCAGCTGTGTTATCAAAATTATGTAACTGTGTGCGCTGTTGGATTAAAATGGCTGATTCTTAAGAAGAAATTCTATTTAACCTTTTGAAGAACACTATTAGTTTCTTTTTCATTTCTTGAGAATAGCCCCTTATAGATCCAGACTCTGAACCACACATTTTTCTGGTTCAGTTTGATTTGAAGAATAAAAGTTGTCTGGCCAGCAATGCCACAATGCCATGAACAATTATATTTTTAAAAATTCAAATGCCAGAAATTGCTGCCGTTCATACCAGGGGGATTTTATGGTCCAACCAACAGTGCATCCCATCTGTGGGCTTCCCGGCAGCAAGGAGTACATTCAGCGGGAACCCCCTTTTGACAATGGCAGAACGATAAGATCTCGCCACCAGCCAGTGTAACACTGCCTTCCGCCACCGCGAAACATACCACTGAGGGAGAGGAAAATCCTGCCCAAAGTGTGCACAAATATTGGGGTGGCACGGTAGCACAGTGGGCAGCACTGCTGCTTCACAGCTCTAGGGACCAGGGTTCGATTTCTGACTTGGGTCACTGTCTGTGTGGAGTTTGCACATTCTCCCTGTGTCTGCCTGGGTTTCCTCCAGGTGCACCAGTTTCCTCCTACAGTCCAAAGATGTGCAGGTTAGGTTGATTGGCCATGCTAAAATTGCCCCTTTAGTGTTCAGAGATGTGTAGATTAGCGGGTAAATATCTAGGGATATGGAGGTAGGGAATGGGTGGGATTGTGATCGGTGCAGATTCAATGGGCCGAATGGCCTCTTTCTGCACTGTAGGGTTTCTATGATAATCTCTGCCATTTCAGATGACTCGGCAGTTTGTAAAGTAGTATCATCCAATTCTTCAGCCTGTGAGTCTTACTTTAATAGCAGAAAGACAAAGATGTACCTGACTAAATTATCCCAATCATCTTCATGAAATAGGACCATTCCTTCAACAACAGTTTTGCCGTAATTTAAAGATTGACTCGGGCTTATTAGAAACATGCAAACTATCAATCCCTGCTCAGAAAACCTTTAGGAGAAAATTAATCTGGTGGAACGCTCTCTACAATCATCATGAAAATTACTGAATTGTAATTTATCCTCAAGACAATTTCACTTTCTAAAAAGATAATTACAAAGAAATTGTGTTCTTGAAAGGCTCAGGTGCTCTTCACGCGAACCTTATTATTACCAGGTTGGAATAGAAGTGTCACTTTTAAATCACTGCCAGGCCTCATTACCATGTCACAGATCATCTGTCCAAGCAAAACATTCCAGCCTGGATATTGATGTCCTCCATTATAGAGCAGGAACTGTTAGGAACTATGGCAAATGTTCCCCAGCACCAAAGTAAGTCTTCAGGAAAAAGGCTCCAGCAGAGAACGTAGGATGGAGGAGGCCCAAAATTTCCACTTTCTTTCTTATGTTGGTTTTAGGTCAAGGACTTGCCCAATGTTATCCAGCTATTATGTAGTATTGGGAGGTGTCACATTGTTCACAACTTGTCACACCAAATACAGACTGGCAGCCACCACTTACAGGTGTAGTACCAGTGGCATTCTTAAACCAGGTACAGACCTTTCACCCAGAGGGTGGTAAGGGTCTGAACTCACTGTCTGAAAGGAGGCCAGAGGCAGAAAGCCACAATTGCATTAAAAAAAAACTTGGATATGCATACATGTCAGGATCTGGAGTGTTATGGACTGTGATCTGGAAAGGGGGATGAAGCTGAATAGCTCTTTCTGCCAGTATATTCACAGTGGGCCGAATGGCCTCCTTCTGTGCCATACATTTCAATGATTCAATTCTACACTCAAATTTCAATACGCACTTTGGATAGATTTGGGTACTGTAGCTTATTGCAAATGCTGGACTTTATAAGACAACAATGGTTTAAACTGTATCCTTTAATTCAAGGCAAAATGGAATGCTCTGGAAAGGAAGATTTGACCAATGAAATCTACCTAAAGATCATGTGAACTAGTTGTCATGGGGATGGGGCTTCAGGTCAAAGCTTTTCAGAGCAAGTTTAAAAATCTGGACAAACATAGGAGGAGGCAGCTAGTGTTGCTGTGTCTAGACTCTCAGACACTCAACATCAGTCAGACAGAGATACCTGAGGATGCAGACCATAAACAGGTGTTGCTATGCCAAGTAGAAACAAAGTGTTGGTGAGGATGGACTCCCTGTTCATAGAGGCAAACCTTATGAAGAGTTAAACACCAAGAAGTCAACAGAGTATCAATTCAATAACACTCAGATGATTGAGTGAAGGGTCTTAATTTTGAGATGACACAGGAAGAGGCTCCCTGGTGGAGCAGGGGGAAGAGATCCTGCTGAAGCCAAGAGGAACTTGAAACTTCATACAGGAATCAGTACAGGTGAGGCTGAAAAATTTGGGGAGCAACCAAAAGTCCATTGACTTTGGCCAAAATCCCACTCGACAGCTCTGTTGATAATGTGGTGGCATGTATAGTTTACATCTTGATGGGAATTACATATGATGAGAATTACATATGAATCACATTACATATGGACTAGGAGAAGGAGCAGGCCACCCAGCCCCTCGAGCCTGCTCTGATATTCAGTAAGATCGTGGCTGCTCTGATTGTAACCCCAAAGTCACATTCCTACCTAACCCTGGTAACCTGCCATCTTTTGCTTATCGCGAACCTGTCTAAAAATAGTTAAAGAGTTTGCATTCACTGCCAGGGACTCCCGACCCTCTGAGAGAAAAATATTCTCCTCATCTCTGTCTTAAATGAGTGACCCCCTTTTTTTAAACAGTGACCCCGAGTTCTAGATTCTCCCACAAGAGGAAACATCCTCTCCACTTCCACCCCGCCAATACCCCTCAGAATCTTAAAGATTTTGGTCAAGTTGTCTCCCACTCTTCTTAACTCTAGTGAATACAAACCTAACGTCTCCAATCTCTCCTCAGAAGACAACCTGCCCATTCCTGGTATTAATCTAGTCATTCTCTGAACTGTCTCTAATGCATTTACATCTTTCCTTAAATAAGGAGATCACTATTGTATACAATACACCAGATCTCACCAGCGAAGTGAAGCATAACATTAGTACTTGTGTAATCAATTCCACCCACAATAAACAGCAAATACTCAACTGAAACATTCTTTGAATAAGCTGAGAGGCAAGGGAAAACAAGGCAGTAATGAAGAATGAGGCAGACAGGGAGATTTAAGCAGTGTGTGTCAAAACAGAAGTTGCATCCACTCTCACAATGCATCCATTGCCTCTTCCTAAAAGGAAGATTAAGGAACTGCTTCAAGTCTCACAGAATGATTGAAAGGGGATGGAAAAAGAATTCAGAGACGTTGCGTGGTGTGTAAAGTAAAAGGCCAGACTTAGCCTGAATGATGGCCAGTAATGTTGATATTCTGTTTGTCTCCTTATAGGTTAAACACTAACATCTGTGCTGGAAGTAGTAATTATGGATACTGTTCATTGTTGTGAAATACAACATGGTGTGTGTATATGTAATTATAGACTGCACTCAGGAAGTGTGGGGTCAGTTTAGTGGTAGCTGCATCCCTTCAAGTGTAGCTCATTGCCAGAAAATAATATTAATCAATAAAACATCCTGTAAAAACTCATAAAGTGCAATTTATAAATCTCAACTGTTTCGCCTTTGGCTCTTTATTAACCACATTATTTATATAACCATCAATCTACTTAACTAATTCCTCATTTTGACCTTATTTTTCTTATCCCCACAAAAGCCTTTATTCGCTCTCCCATCTCAGCCAACCCCGTCCCCTCCCAGGTCTGCTCCCACCCTCCCACCCTACTCTATCCTTGTGCCCTCAGGTTCACAGGACATGAGCATATTTGGCACTACTTCAAGCCACTAATCGCAAGATCTGGCTAGACCGCATCAAGCAGGCCAATTTTGTTGGGGTTAAATGGGGTTCTTAGTGCACTGAGTCTGAAGAGTGAGGGTTCAAGGCCCATGCCAGCAACTTGAGCACAAAACACAGGCTGGCATTACAGTGCAGTAATACTGAGAGAAGCTTGCCACTAGAGGTGCCACCTTTCAGGTGTGACATTAAACTGAGTCCACAACTGCCCTGTCAGAAAATGAGCTTGCCCTGGTAGTACCATCATATCATTGTAATATATCACTGGCTGAACAAGGGACCACAAAGATGTCTACATCATATGTGCCAGGACTGGAACTGACAACCAGTGGAGTGACCACCAAGTAATCCACTCAGCCACCTCCATCATCCTGACCATCAGAGGCAGAATAAACTTGATGTCACTGGACTCCAAGACTCTGAGAAGAAAGCGCTACTCAGTTGGCACCTCAGAGCTAACCCGGTAACAACCAACCGGACAGAGTTGCAGATTTAAATGCCACTGTAGTCCGTGCCTGTGAAGAGGTACTCAGGCTCTCAACCAGGAAACACCGAGACTGGCTTGAGGAGAACGATCAAAAGATCCAAGATCTCCTTGACCATAAACTGGCAGCTCCATGAAAACTCGAGTGAGAGGAAACAAGTCTAGAGGCCACTGAAGGTTAAAGTGCAAGAAAGAACCCACAGCCTAGAGGACAGATGATGTGTGGAAAGACTGCTGGAGACTCAGCAACTCAGTACATGCATGGCTTCTTCAGCACAATTGAAACCATCTGTGGTCTGAGTACTCAGGGACCCACCCACTGAGAGCCTAAAACAGAGAGGCACCCAGTGAAGACAGAGGCAGACCAAGCCTGCAGGAAAGAGCATCTTGAGGACCTCCTCAACCAAGGAGCAGCCTTCGACATGCTACCCGCCACCATCTTAGCGCAAGCCCAGCTCCCCGTGAGGTTGGAAAAGCCATCCAACAGATGAAAAACAACAAGACCTTCAGTACAGATGGAATCCCCGCTGAAGTATTCAAATATGGTGGAGAGGCAGTCTTGACAAGAATTCACAACCTCATCACCCTTGTCTGGAAGGAAGAGAGCATGCTGGGAGATCTCAGAGTTGCCTTAATTGTGACCATCTTCAAGAAAGGAGCCAGGACTGACTAGTAGGTTTTCCCTATTGTCCACCACGGGAAAGACCATTGCAAGAATCCTCCTCAACCACCTCCTCCCAGTGGCTAAACAGCTCCTCCCTGCAGCTTCCACCCAACAATGGGCACAATGGATATGATCATTGATTTGGGCTAACTTATTGCATTGAGGTTCCTGACATTAAATGTCACTGACGGGTCAGGGGGTAATCGCTTCCTGTTTTCACATTGACGTGAAACTCAACTGGGACCTTCTCGTGATATTTTCCACTTGTTTCCAACAGGAAAGGCACGATCATCCTTTCAGCTACAAACTGGAACTCCAAATTCCCATTTAACAGCCTGTACAGAGTTTAGGACAAGTTAGATGTATACATATACGAAACGTGAAACATTACTCTGATAATATCATCCAGAAGGAGCAAACTTAGGAATTCCTCCTGTTAACAACGTCAAGCTGCTTTTCCACCTAAGGGAAGAGAATGGGATGGGTGCTGAACCCAGGGTAATGCTCTGTGAATCTGGGTTCAAAACCCACCGTGGGCAGATAGTGAACTTTGAATTCGGAAAAATCTGGAATTAGAAGTCTATTAATGACCATGAAACTATTGTTGATTGCCATAAAAATCCATTAGATTCATTAATGTCCTTTACGGAAGGAAATCTGCCATCCTTACGTGACCTACATGTGACTCCAGAATGTGTTTGACTCTTACCTGCCCTCAGAGATGGACAACAAATGCTGGCCCAGCTAGCGATGCCCACATCTCACGAACGAACAAACAAAAACCTGTACACTGGAATGAAGGGAAAAATTGAACAGCCAGCCACATTTTCTGTCGATACACCAGGAAATGCATTTAGTATTGAGGCACATTGGACCCACCTGAGTTCATCGACGGTAAGAAGGGCTGGCACGGAACCAGATGAAATCTTGAAGAGCTGGCACCTGATTTTGTTTCTCTTCAAAATGAAAAGCTCCTGGACACTGGTGGCCAAAACCACACCCATTATTTCCCAATACTTCAATGGAAGCGCAAAATGACCATCTGCATTAAAATGGCAACAGTGTGTAACATAATTTACAGTCAAAGAAAGACATTACAATTGCAAACAGCTACGTGCCCATTAAAACTATCAACTGCTCGAAAATGAGCTGGCTATATAATAGAAGGTCGGAAGGAGCTATGAGCTGGTTGTGTGATCAAAGAGTTCAAATGACATTGTAAATATAATCTGAGTGCAGACTGTGTAAATATCTTGTAACACATGGCAGAGAGCCATCCAGTGCATGTCCTGGCAAGAATAGACTTCAGATGGAACTGTGAACGGCCTTTTGAAATAAACGTTCAAGCAAAAGAACATGTCACAACAGAGAAATGTTCAGCATTTAAACCATCTCTTGACTTTGAAACTGATGACACCAGTTGATTTGTCGACATGAGAAACTAATTATGGGTAATGTTTCCGGTAGTAGGTCCAGTCGACTTGGAGAAGCGCAGAGACAATGAGAATTACCTTTGTCTTCAGGCAAACTTCTAAATGGAAGGCAGACTGACCATAACAGAAGTTACAGCCTCGCAGAGGGAGCTGGCAACTCCCATTGGAAAAAGAACACACTCTGAAAAAGACATCTGATATCTTTGGTCAGGAAAGAACGCGATTGATCTGTCTTTGCACTGTCATAGTCGAAAGCAACAACAGGGAATAATGGGCCCAAGATAGGAAGATAGTACCCTGTTTTAAATTAACACTAGTGGCCTCGAGGGAATCTATGCAGTCTGAAAGAACTCGCACTAACATAGCACCTTTCAGAACCTCAGCATCAGAAAGACATTTACATCCAATCTAGCACTTTTGAAGTGTTATCACTTGCATTATAGCAAAACAACAGGCAAAAAAAGTCAAATAAACAAAAAGGAATAAAACTGGAAGGACCACATGGCATCAACTGAGGCACCAGAAACAGCAATAGCACACCTACCTCTGCCAACTCCTCCATACTCCATGCCAAAACTGGGAGAACTGTCTCACAGACCAGCCAAGCAACAGCCTCAGAAAGTCATACCCTACACAAAGGGTAGGATTTTACAGCCACGTTCACTCCAAGGCCAGAAAATCCCGCCCGAGACCTTTGCATGGTCTTTGTCCCTCCCACCCACTACAATTTCTGTGATGAGTGGGATGATAAAATTCTGTCCACAATGTCCCAGACACCACCATAACCATCCCTGAATGTGTCCTGTCCCAGCGACTGGGACCAGAGGCGGTGACAGCACAGTGGTACATGGTTAGGGATCCTGAGATTCCTCAATAGTGCCTCCAGACTCCATGGAGTTCGTGGCATCAGCTCAAACATGGGCAAGAAAATCTCTGACTGATTGTCACCCACCTCCTCCTCTCAGCTGATGAATCAGTACTCCTCCACGTCAAATGTCATTTGGAGGAAGCAGTGAGCATGGAAAGGGCACAGAATGTCGTCTGGGTGGGGGGCTTCAGTCCCTATCACCAAGACTGATGTACCACTACCTCTCTACCACTACTGACCCACCTAACTGATTCATATCTACCAAGCTGGATCTGTGTCAGGTAGTGATGGAGACAACAATGGCAAAAAACTCACCAGTCTACCTGTCCCAAATGCATCTGTCCATGACAGTAGAGATAGCAATGACCACCATACAGTCTTTGTGAAGTCCATCGTCACGCTGAGGATACCCTCCATCGTGTTGTGTGCTAAATAGAATAAATTTAAAACACATCTAGCAGTTTAAATGCTGGCATCCAAGGTGCTCAGTGGGCCATCAGCAGCAGTAGAATTGTATTCAAACACAGTCTGTAACTTCACAGCTTCACACTACTATTATTATCAAGCCAGGAGCTATAAAACAGCACTTACATTTACTAACCCTCTCATTGATGCTCAGTGTGGGCTCTGCCAGGGCCACTTAGTTTATTATAGCTTCGGTCCAAACATAGGGGAAAGAGTTGAACTCAAGAGGGGAGGTGCGAGTGACTGCCCTTGACATCAAGGCAAGATGTGACCAAGTGTGGCATTAGGAAGCGCTGGGAAAATCGAAGTCAATGGGAATGTGGGGGGGAACGCTCCACTGGTTGGAGTCATACTTTGCACAAAGGAATATGGTTGTGGTTGTTGGAGGGCTATTACCTCATCCGAGTGTCACTGCGTGAGTTCCTCAGGGTAGAGTCCTTGGACAGACCATCTCATTGGCTTTCCACAAGAACACAAGAAATAGGAGTAACACTCTATCTATGATGGAACATTCTCAACTTGCAGTTCCAACAACACTCCAGGGCTTTGATACCATTCAGCATAAAGTTGGATCGTCACCCCATCCATCAACTGAAACATTCACTCCCTCCATCACCAGCACAGTGGCAGCAATCTTCGCCACCTACCCTAACCCTAACCCTAACCGTAATCCTAACCCTAACCCTAACCGTAATCCTAACCCTAACCCTAACCCAAACCCTAACCCTAACATGCAGCAGCTCACCAAGACTTCTTCACCCACATCTTCTAAACACAGGACTTCCCCACCACCTTGAAGGACAAAGGCAGCAGACACTTGGGAAGAACACAAGCAAGCAAATTCCCCTTCAAGCCCCACACCATTCCGGTTTGGAAGTTTCCCACTATAGTTTCACTGTCACTGAGTCAAAGTCCTCGAACTCCCTTCTTGACAGCACTGTGCACAAGATAGACGACAACTGTTCAAGAAGATGGCTCACCCCCACCTTCTCAAGGACAATAAGGGATGGGCAACAGATCGTCAGTCATGCCAGCAACGCCCACATCCCATGAAAGAATAAAAATGATTGATCATGGCAAGGTCCCACAGCAAAGGGCAAGATGTTCCATCGGCAGAGATCACTTACCATTGGCCGCTGCTGGGATCTTCCAGTCCTGCCGATGTTTGTGGCATTTTGCATGGCTTGCCTGTCGCGGGAGGTCACCTTCTGCAGAATTGGAAGATCCCACTGGCAGGAAAAGTCAGAAAGTCTCCTGCAATATCCTCATGGCCTCAGACGCATGTTTAAAGCTGGAGGATTAGGCACTACTGTGTCGCCTTTGTGTAAATTAGCCGGTTTAATCTCACAGAAAGTTGTGTCCCCAGTTTGATAGGGAAATATGATTATCTACTAATGCTGTATTTATTGATATCAATCCTGTTCACATCCTCAAAGATAAAGGTCCAAAAACCTTCACTGCTAGTGAATTACTTTTAAAGTGTCATCGTTGTCATGGTGTCGAACTTACTTGGGATGAATGATCAGTTAATATGTTTTTTAAGGTGTCAGCCTTGGCTCTTGCCTCTGAGTCAATGAGTTCAAGTTGCATTCCAGAGAATTGAGCACATCACCTTGGCACTGGCTATTCTTTCAGTTGAACATAGAAGATTAAAAGGTGCTATTCGAAGGAAGGCAGGGAGTTTTCCCTCATTTAATAAAATAGTCTTCAGGTCAGGCAGCATCTGTAGAGGGATAGACAGGTTAATGGCCAGAATGGTCCCAAAAATTTTGTAAGTCCCCAACATGTGGGAAAATGGGAGTAAGTCTTGGTGGTATTTTCAGCTTTATTTTCAGAATGAATCGCTAACACCCTGTGCATCACAAGTGCCCAAGTGGGATTCACTCTGGAAATCAGGGAGTGGGACCTATTCCTGCCCCACAGGCCAGCAGCATAGCACGGAGCAGGCCACTGCGCTTGTGCCAAACTGTCACCATGGAGATCCACACATGTGCAGTGGTTCAGCGTTGCCAGCCTCCAGATCGCTGGCCAGCCCTGCAAACTCCCCATTGCTGGCCTTCCAATCACCACCTCCCGACCCACCCCCCCACCCCCCCACCACCTCTTTACCACCTCCCCTCCAGGACCTCCCCAGGCTAGTCCCGATGGCCCTTTACTCAGCTAGCCCCAATCTCCTGAATCAATTTCACTCCCTCCCGGCAACCCTGAACACCCACCCCACGGCCAATCCCAATGTTTCCCCCTCCACCAATCCAGATGGCAAACCCCGATCATGTCTCCCAGTGATCCTAGTGCATAGAGGCAGTGGGTTCACCCCCTCCACTGACCACTCCACCAATAGGCCCCACTCCCTCTGGTTCTGCCCCTCGGCACTACTTGATGCCCAGTGGGCAGTGCCAAAGTGACACTTGATTGGCACAACCCAAGGGCAACACTCCTTACCTCTGACATCCCGGGGGGGCGGGGGGGGCCTCAATGGCCTCTCTGCCTTCCAGTGGGGTCAGCCGCCTGTTCCCTATTAGTAGGGAGCAGTAGTAAATCCCTCTGGAGTGAACTTCCCCTGGCGGGGGAAGGGAGGAGACATTAGCAGGCTGGGAGAGTGGGCCTACTGATCACATAGAAATCGTCATTTCCATAATTCCATCAGTTCTGTGCCGATTTCTGGCATGCAGCTGATTTCGATGGAAGTTTTTGCCTGGGAGTCTCGTGCAGGCCGTGATACCAGGCAGGAAGCCCGGGAAATGTCGTCTCCTCATGTCTCCTGGCCTGCTGTACTACTCAAGCAGCACAGCAGGCTGGGACAATCACCCTTAATGTTTTGTTTCTGATGGAAACATATCGCCCTTGTAATGACTCGAGGGTGACTCGTTGTGATTTCAAATTAAGAAGGCTTCATTACCAACAATATTAATATGCAAATACAAGCAATGATCAGTCTGAACTAAAGACATGACTACAGTCTCTGCTCCACTGGCTCCAACTGAGATTCCTCCCCAGCCCCGGGTACATGCCCTCGCTCCTGATTGGCTCAGCGTCGCATGCTGCTTCTCCATTGGGGTCTGACCCGATCACATGGCCCTCAGGTATTGCCCCCCTCAAAGGGGTCAATCCTCCACGACCCTGGAACTGCCAGACCTGCTGAGTATTCCCCACACTTTCTGTTTTTATTTCAGATATCCATCTTCCTCAGCGTTCTGTTTTTCAATGAGTTCTACCCCCTGTCCCGATTAATAGATTATCTGATTGTTTAACTCATTCCTGTTTGTGAGCCCTTGCTGAGGCTATGGCTCCTAATATTACAATGGTAACTTTATCTTAAAAGTGCTCCATTGGGTGTAAAGGGCTTCAGGACATCCTGAAGGGTGCCAGATAAATGTAGGTTCTTTCCTTCTGGTGGTTCCAGTGGAGTGTTGGCCAAGTAATTGCAACGTGAATTGAGAAAGGAATGATGGATGAAAATGGCAGTGACACCAGTGGGCCGGGGGGGGGGGGGGGGGGGCGGGGCTGGTGTTGGGATTTTCCATTCCTGCTTTCATTCGATGGGATCAGCAACGGGAGTGGAAAAATCCCGCAAGATGTCCAAACTGTATTTCACATGGTTGTAAAAGTATGATGCAGTGGTCCCTTCCAGTGACGTAACAGGATTCCCGATATTCAATATCGCGAAAGTTATTATCATACATTTATGGCATATTTAGAGCATAACCTTTTGAAAGAGGATTGGCACTTTGGTCAAGAAAGGAAACAACTTATCTTCAAATCATGCACAAGGTACAAGTTAGGAGTGCATTGAAATAATCTTCCCTTGTCTAAGTGGGCTCAGCTCCATTAGCACTCATGAAGCTCAACGCCATCCAGAGCAGAGCAACCTGCTTGGTTGGCATACCAACTACCACCACCTTAAATACTCTCCATCTCCATCACTGGCATGCTTGGAAGAACAAGGAAACAGCAAATCCCCTTCAAGTCATGTACCATTGTAGTTTGGAACAAAATTGTTGTTCTTTAACATCAATGGTGCTAATCCTGGAATTCCCTCTTAAGAATGTAAGCAAACTTATACCATAAGGATTACAACAGTTCAAGAAGGTGGATTACCACCACCTTCCCAATTCTGGACAGGCAATAAATATGAGTTTTCCCAGCTATGCCAAAATCTTATGGATAAATATAAAAAATAATGTGCCTTTAAATGGGCTGTGGGCCTTGTTTTCATTTCTTAATTTCTTATAAATTTTAAAATAAACAAATGTTTATTTATTGGATATATTTCAAATATTATTGTGTTGCATTAAATGTGCCAAATATTTAATTCCAACATGTTTTCAAAGAGCAAAAATGGAAATCTAATCTCTGTGGAAAAGTTTACAATAATAAACTCTGCAGCTTTTGTGAATTTAGAATCATAGAATCACTACAGTGCAGAAGGAGGCCATTCAGCCCATTGAGACTTCACTGACAACAATCTCTGTAACTCCATCTATTTACTCTCCTAGTCCCCCTGACATTAAGGGGCAATTTAGCATGGCCAACCCACCTAACCCATACATCTTTGGACTGTGGGAGGAAACCGGAGCATCCGGAGGAAACCCTGCGCAGACACGGGGAGAACGTTCAAACTCCAGGCAGACAGTGACTCGAGGCCAGAATTGCGCCCTGGTTCCTGGCACTGTGGGGCAGCGGTGCTAACCACTGTGTTTAAAAGAAAATACATGTTTGCTTTTGCAGCTTTTGCTGCGATGAGCATGATTCATCAGGTTTAATGATAAGAATTATCCAGAAGAATTAAGGACAGCTCTTTTCACTTGGTCAGCGTTGGAAATAGACCGTAATTCTGGAAAGGCACTTTGCTTGCAGGCCCCCTGAGGAGGTTGTATGGCTGCAGGCAATTTTTTTGAATGTGGCCGAGGAGGGGACAGCCTGCGAAACATGCTGTCATTTCCAATTGAGGGAGTCCTTTCAGCCCTCACTCCTGGCTGAAGCTTTCTTAATGGGAATTCATGCAGCGGTGCTAAATGTCACACAGCTTGCCTAATTATCACCCCGTGTTTCTTTAACCGCTACTCACCAGGCTCACTGGTCTCTCTTTTAAGTCAGTCTGAAAAATGTGCTTCAAGCTCAATAATTTCCACAACTTCTTAACCTCTTCCTCGCTGTTACGTGTGAACGCCTTACTCTTCCTCTCTCCACTGCTCTCTTGTCACAGGGATATCCACACGGCATCCCTCAGAGTCCAGATAACTCAATCATTTCCCATTGTCGGCTGGTCTTGCTGAAATGGTGTAGGCCTAAATGTTTGAAAGGGACTTATTATCCATTATCCCACTGCTAATAAATCCTAAATCAGAGCACCAAGATTGATCAGTTTTAAAGTTCAGGGTAAAAGCAAAACACTGCGGATGTTGGAATCTGAAGCAAAAACAGAAATGTTGGAAAGTCTCAGCAGGTCTGCCAGGGATCGCAATTGTTTACAATTTACGTAGAATGATTTGGAGTTGGGGATCAAGGTAGTGTGTCAAAGTTCGCAGATGACACTAAGATGAGTGGCAGAGTGAAGTGTGCTGAAAGTCTGCAGTGGGATATAGATAGTCTAAGCAAGTGGGCGAGGGTCTGGCAGATGGAATACAATGTTGGTAAATGTGAGGTCATCCATTTGGGTGGGAATAACAGCAAAATGGGCTATTATTTAAATAGTAAAAAATTGTAGCATGTTGCTGTGCAGAGGGATCTGGGTGTCTTTGTGTAAGAATCACAAGGAGTTGGTTTGCAGTTGCAGCAGGTAATTAAGAAGGCAAATGGAATTTTGTCCTTCATTGCTAGAGGGATGGGGTTTAAAAACAGCGAGGTTATGTTGCAGCTGTACAAGGTGCTGGTGAGGCCATACCTGGAGAACTGCGTACAGTTTTGGTTGCCTTATTTGAGAAAGCATGTACTGGCACTGGACGGGGTGCAGAGGAGATTCACTAGGTTGATTCTGGAGTTAAGAGGGTTCACTTATGAGGAGAGCTTCAGTGAACTGGCACTATACTCACTGGAATTTAGAAGAATGAGGGGAGACCTTATAGAAACATATATGATTATGAAGGGAATAGATAAGATAGAAGCAGGGAAATTGTTTCCACTGGCAAGTGAAACTAGAACCAGGCATAGCTTCAAAATAAGGGGGAGCAGATTTAGGACTGAGTTGAGGAGGAACTTCTTCACAGAAAGGGTGGTGAATCTGTGGAATTCCCTGCCCAGTCATGCAATTGAGGCTACCTCATTGAATGTTTTTAAGGCAAGGATAGATAAATATTTGAACGGCAAAGGAATTAAAGATTATTCTGAGCAGGTAAATGGAGCTGAATTTCGAGAAGATCAGCCATGATGTTATTGAATGGTGGATCAGGCTCGAGGGGCCAAATGGCCTACTCCTGCTCCTAGCTCTTATGTTCTTATGTCTGACATTATCTGTGAAGAGACAATCGAGTTAACATAGAACATAGAACATTACAGCGCAGTACAGGCCCTTCGGCCCTCGATGTTGCACCGACCAGTGGAACCAATCTAATGACCCTCTAACCTAAACTATTCCAATGTTATCCATATGCCTATCCACTGACCATTTGAACGCCCTTACAGTTGGCGAGTCCACAACTGCTGCAGGCAGGGCATTCCATGCCCTTACTACCCTCTGAGTAAAGAACCTACCTCTGACATCCGTCCTATAATTACCACCCCTTAATTTAAAGCTATGTCCCCTCGTGTTAGCCGTCACCATCCGAGGTAAAAGGCTCTCACTGTCCACCCTATCCAATCCTTTGATCATCTGATTTCAATTCTGGATGTCACTTCATCAATGCAGAAAATAGGAAGACATTTCTACTGTTGGGTTGGTTGGGAGAGTAATTGACAAAGCTATCATAGACAAAAAGACAAGGGGAATGTAAATGGTGGCGATCATGGTTAAAAAGAGCACAGACACATTTAGAAATCAGAGTGTACTGATGGCAGAAATCTCACGAGTGTTAATGCAAGCCTTCTCACAAGTAGGCTGCCCTTAACAAGTTAATGAGGTTCCTGTGAAAATCCCCTAATCATGACACTCCAATGTCTGTTCAGATACACTGAGGGAGAACTTAGCATGACCAATGCACCTAACCAGCACATCTTTTGAACCGTGAATGGAAGGCAGAGTGCCTGGAGAAAACCCATGCAGGCTTGCGGACATTGCGCACGCTACACACAGATAGTGACCCGAGGCTGGAATTGAACCCGGGTCCCTGGCACCATGAGGCAGCTGTGCTAACCATTGTGCCACTGTGCCGTCCATGATGGCCCTGAAATGTTCGTTCTATTCTCTATCCACAGATGCTCTCAGACCTGCTAAGATTTTCCAGCATTCTTGTTTTTGTTTAAAGGTTGGGGTTGAGGTGTTCTATTTGATATCACAGTGCTGGTCATTCCAGTGAGTGGCTTGAGTGTTTAATTTTGAAGAGTCCTCCTGTAATGGCTGCTATCCAATGATACAATAGTACATCAATCTATGCTCCGAACTGGAAAGTTGTGACTTGTGCATATCCTTGTATGCCTTTTCCAATTGTTCTCCAAGTTAGTCTGACAATTTGAAAGAAACAATTTGTTTAGCTGTTTTACTTCAAAACAAGTGAATCTACAGAGCAACAGGCATGACTGGATTCACTAAATCCAATGAGGACAACTTGCCTTCATGTAAAAGTGCAAACTAATGATTATGCTACACTCTAAACAAGCCAGTCTCTTTCCCTCAACCTTTCCACACCCTGACGATGCATAGGTCAGACTGTTCCTGGAGTTAATTATTCCTGGAACAGGTTGCTAGTCTGTTGCCAGGAGCTTTTAGCCGGAGGGGCATTGTGCCAAACACACTCAGACAATCTAAGGGGCAATTTTAGCATGGCCAATCAACCTAACCTGCACATCTTGGAGGAAGCCGGAGCACCCGGAGGAAACCCACGCAGACATGGGGAGGACATGCAGACTCCAACTAGAGAGTCCCCTGAGGCTGGAATTGATCCCGGGACCCTGGTGCTGTAAAGCAGCTGTGCTAATCACTGTGCCACCATATACCAGTAAATCACTTTAATCATAAAAATTCCTAACTGCTTTCCTGTATTGGTAAGTAAAAGATAGCAGTCTTGGCTTAGTGATAGCATCCTTGGCTAGGAGACATTAGAAACAACATTAAATAATGAATGTCTCATCACCATGTTGTTCACATTTCAGCTATTAAAATACTGTATGTGCACTTTGCTTTAAAGCACAATTCTCCAAAGGTAACACAATTTTTCTTTATTTCTGCGGACAAAGCTGAGATTTATTTAGAACATAAGAACATAAGAAATAGGAGCAGGAGTAGGCCATCTAGCCCTTCGAGCCTGCCCCGCCATTCAATAAGATCATGGCTGATCTGTCGCTGCTCAGTTCCACTTTCCCGCTTTCTCCCCATAACCCTTAATCCCCTCTCTTATCAAAAACCCATCAACCCGCGTCTTAAAAATATTTAGCGAGGCAGCCTCCACCACTTCAACGGGCAGAGAATTCCAGAGATTCACCACCCTTTGAGTGAAGAAGTTCCTCCTCAACTCTGTTCTAAACCGCCCCCCTTTTATCTTGAGGCTGTGCCCCCTAGTCCTACTGTCTTTTTTGAGCGGGAAGAGTCTTTCCACCTCTACCCTATCCATCCCATTCATCATCTTATACGTCTCAATGAGATCTCCCCTCATTCTTCTAAACTCTAACGAGTACAAGCCCAGTTTATTCAGCCTCTCCTCATAGCTCAACCCCCTCAACTCCAGTATCAGCCTACTAAACCTCCTCTGCACTCCCTCCAAGGCCAAAATATCTTAATATTTAAGTTATAGGAAGTTTGATGGAACCCTTACTATCACTCCTGCTGCTCTTGGCCCACAAGCAGTGGTGCAAATGTATGTAACTCATAGATCCAACCCCTCCCAAATACAATTCCTGAGATTCAAGGGTTGAAGCTAAAGTTGTAAGTGCAATGAAGACATGCAGCCTCCTTACTAGATCTTACTCACACACCCACATCTGTTAAAACTGGAATTGGATGTGTCGGTGGTGGGTTAGGCTCTGGTTTGAGAAATGAAAAAGTTTTAATTTCAGCCCACTCAGTTGTTCTTAGGGATTAAAATATGTCCCCAGTGTCTCTTTATAAAAGCAGTGGTGGGGGCAGGGGTGTTAGTGGTGGGAGGGGGAGTGCAGTCAATCATTCTGTCAATTATTCTCTTTAATCTACTGTTGTTAACTCAAATTCCAAATTGCACGCTTGTTTTCAATACCTTTTCACATTTCTCCTTTTGAAATATTCACCTAATTCCTTTTCAATGACATGTTCGCCTGGTTAGCCATATGTGCCACAGAATTGCACACTCCAACAACAGTAACAATATACGCAGTGTGAAATGATATGAAATTGATTTTAAAGAATGCGACCAATAATTTGTTTTTATTGAGTTAACATTTTGAATAAGCTGATAAAATGTAGTTATGATGTGGAGATGCTGGCGTTGAACTGGGGTAAGCACAGTAAGGAGTCTCACAACACCAGGTTGAAGTCCTAAAGGTTTACTTGGTAGCACAAGCTACGGACCACAAGCTCCTTCATCAGGTCAGTGGGAGTTCTGTTCACAAACAGGACATACGAAGACACAAACTCAATTTACAAAATAATGGTTGGAATGTGAGTCTTTACAGGTAATCAAGTCTTAAAGGTACAGACAATGTGAATGGAGAGATGTGCAAGCATGCTGGTCATCGACATAGATGCCATCATCTCACGTGAGATCATCCACCAGGTAGACGGTACCTACTCTTGCAACTCAGCCAATGTTGTCTACCTGATATGCTGCAGGAAAGGATGTCCCAAAGCATGGTACATTGGGGAGACCATGCAGATGCTACAACAACGAATGAATGAACACCGCTCTACAATCACCAGGCAAGAGTGTTCGCTTCCTTTTGGGAACACTTCAGCAATCGCAGGCATTTAGCCTCTGATCTTTGGGTAAGCATTCTCCAAGGTGGCCTTCGTGACACACAACAACGCAGAGTCGCTGAGCAGAGACTGATAGCCAAGCTCCGCATACATGAGGACGGCCTCAACCGGAACCTTGGGTTCACGTCATACTATCTGTAACCCCCACGACTTACCTGCGCTTGCAAAATCTCACTAACTGTCCTGACTGGAGATAATACACATCTCTTTAACCTGTGCTTAACCCTCTTTCCACTCACGTTGTCCGTACCTTTAAAACTTGATTACATGTAAAGTTTCACATTCCAACCATTATTTTGTAAATTGAGTTTGTGTTTTTATATGCCCTATTTGTGAACAGAACTCCCATTTACCTGATGAAGGAGCAGCACTCTGAAAGCTTGTGGCTTGTGCTACCAAATAAACCTGTTGGACTTTAACCTGGTGTTGTGAGACTTCTTAAAATGTAGTTGAGTTTTGCTACAGTCTTCATTAACATAGCTCTATCTGTAAGTCAGAATATATTGGGCTGTTTGTTACAATACTTTGTGCTTGATTACTTATTCCTTGGAGTAAATCAGAAGATTAAACTGATAATGTACTCAAAACAGGATTACTGCAAAACTGTGACTCACCAATCTGGATTCCCACAAAGCCCACATCTATTAAACTGTGATTTGATTGCAATGGAGTTTATAACCACAAATTGCAATTGCCTTGAAGTATTTAAGAAGATGAGCCATAAAAGACATTATATATGCAAATCTATAAAGAGGAGGCCAAAACTAGCAAAATTCAATTGGTGTAAATGCGACAATACCTGTTTCTCGTAGATCTCATAGAATGCACAAGGAACAATCTGTTTGATGTGGACAGCATTACTCCTGTAAGATAAAGGTTTTGTCAGAGATTGTGAGATTGTTATTTTCAACGCAAGATGATCTTAAACACAAGATAATCCTCTAGTTTTGTTTTGTGTCTATCTTCAGTCATAAGGAGAGAGAGTGGCATGGTGGTATTGTCACTGAACTAGTCATCCAGAGACTCTGCACAAGACCTGGGGACCTGGGTTCACATCCCACCATGGCAGATGGTGAAATTTGAATTCAATAAAAATCTCAACTTATAAGTCTAATGATGACTATGAAGCCATTACTGATTGTCATAAAAAAAAAACCACCTGCTTCACTAATATCTTCTAGGAAAGGAAATCTGTTCTTGAGGGAATTGGATATGGCCCTTGTGGCTAAAGAGATCAAGGGGTATGGAGAGAAAGTGAGAATGGGATGCTGAGAGTGCATGATCATATTGAATGGTGCTGCAGGTTCAAAGGACTGAATGGCCTACTCCTGCACCTATTTTCTATGTTTGTCCTTATCTGGTCTGACTTTCATGTATCTCCAGACCCACAGCAATGTGGTTAACTCTTAAAAAGCCCTCTAAAATGGAGGGCAGTTAGGGATGTGAAAAGAGTGCTGCCCAACTAACAATTTATTCATTTTTTCATACATGGGATATGAGCTTCGCTGGCTGGCCAACATTTATCGTCCATCCCTAATTGCCCGCGAGCAGTTGAGAGTTAACCACATTGCTGTGCCTCTGGAGTCATATGTAGACCAGACCAAATAAGGACCACAGATTTCCATCCCTAAAAGATATTGGTGAACCAGATGGGTTTTTCTGACAATGGTTTCATGATCATCTGTAGCTTCTCAATTCCAGATATTTTTTATTGAATTCAAATTCCGAAATCTGCCATGGCGGGATTCGAAACTTAGAATATTAGCTGAGTTTCTGGATTTATTGTCTAGCAATAATACCACCAGGCCATTACCTCCCCAGATGTTCACATCTTGTCAATGAATCAGCTACATTTTTCCAGTCATGTCTGACTTTACAATCAAAACGTAACAAAATGGTCTGAAAGGACTCATACCAACTCAAAACATAAATTCTGTTTTTTCTCTTCACAGGTACTGCCAGGGTTGCTGCGATTTTCCAGGATTTCCCATTTTCAGAGTGTTTGCTGCAACACACTTTATGAATTGACTCACAAACAGAGGGCTTGGAGACTCACGCTGCAGCCTATTACAAAGAAAGGAAAACACCTCTGCTCATCAACAGATAGCAAGAAAAAATAAAGGAATTCAGTTTTGCTGCCTCTCTGTAACACTGAGTAATACATAATACATTCCTCTCTATTTTGTAGCAGGAGTCCCAAAAGTATTTGGATAAACAATGTCTTTGGCCTACTAGTGGAAGGGAGCTTGAAGTGATACATATACCAGCGCCATAACTAAGTTGTACTTACTGGTGTTGTGTGAACAGCAAAAAATGTTCTTTTATTATTTTGCATGTGCCAATGTTAACAATATTTTATTTTTAGCTCCCGCAGTGCACAGCTGAATCAATGAACTGCACACCCAGCCACATACAGCAATTTTGCTACCATACTGTAGTGAACAGTGGACAATTATAGGCCTGGGTTACTAACATATAAAGATGAGTGTTAGGAAACGAACACGTGGCCTCTAGCCCACAGAGTTCTGCTACATGATTTGCCATCCCTTAACAGTTGCTCCACAATGTCCTGGAGATTCATTTAAAAAGGCAAAGACATGCTCGATTGAGGGGGCATTTTCCCAAAGAAAATTCGGCATTGGCCACGTATAGACTATATTTCACTTTGCTTTTATAAGAGGGATCAGTCATTTATGATGGAGATGAGGGGAAATATTTTCTGCCAAGAGGGTTGAGTCTCGCTGAAACACTTTCCCTCAAAAACCAGCAGAAGCAGAATCTTTGAATATTTTTAAGACAGAGATGGATAGATTCTTGATTAACAAGATGGGGGGGTGGGGAAGGTTATTGGCAGTGGGCAGGAATGCATGGATGACGGTACAGTCAGATTAGCCATGATCTTATTAAATGGCATAGCAGTCTCGAGGGGCTGAATGGCCTAACCCTAATTCATGTGTTCATATCTTGGTACGATCTCTGCCTGAGATGGCAACTAGTCCAGCTCGCCAATGACCATTTGTTGAATGAGCATTCAGCGCGTGAACCAGAAAGATTTTCTATCCTCTGGGAAAGGAAAAGCCACTTTAACATTTAACTACCCTTATATGGATGATCCCTACCCTTCCCCAATCAGTCAAATTGTAACATTCTAGCATTAGGGACACAATCTAGATTTTGTCAATTTGAAGTGCCTTTATCAAGTCTTCCATAAGCATAACCATCTCTAAGCTAAGGAGACCAGTAAGTCTGGTTTTGATGTACTTACCCTTGTGGCCCTCTTTTGGACCCTTTCCAAAGCTTTCATATGACTCATCACAGCCCAAAACCTGACGGTCAAGACATTCTAAGCAACAATGAACGGGATTTTCCATCCAACCCCCACCCCACGTGATGGTGTGTTTTCTGGGGGTGGAGGTGGCTCAGCATTAGCTGCCAATAGGGTCTTCGGGTCCCATTGATATCCACAACACTTTGCATATCTTACCCATCCTATCAACGGGGTAACTGCCAATGTATGAAGAGGGGAGGGCTTAATGGGGATGGCCTTGGGCGGGACTGGAAAATCCCACCTACAGTAAGATCCAGAAAATCCCACACTGTGTACAAGGACAAGATGTGGTGAAAATGAAATAGAAAATGCTGGAAATACTCAGTGAGGACAGCATCTATGGAGATGGAGACATAGTTAATGTTTCAGGATGATGACCATTCATATTACTGGGTAAAGATGCACAGGTTAGGTTAATTGGCTATGCTATATTGACCCCAGTATCAGGGGGATTAACAGGGTATATATGTGGGGTTACGGGGATAGGGATTGTGGCCAGTGGTGATTTGATGGGCTGATTGGCTTCCTTCTGCACAGTAGGAATTTGATGAACTGCAATATTGACATCGTCGCCCTCTTTTGTGAAGGCATAGCCACACCTCCCACCTCCAAACTTACGTTACCTTCCCGCTCTATTATGGGCCCGCCTCTTTCCTTACTTAGCTTCTTACCCCTCTTCACCAAACTCCATGCTTTATACCCAATGCCTGAACTACACACTGTCCACTTGTGGTAACTAATGTTACTTGACTATCTTTTAAAAGCAAAAAGGAGGTCATGTGATCAAACCTGTCGCTACAATAAACTGAAGTGGGAGCATTGCTTGCTCTCTGGGAATGCCCAGAAGTCTGGGCAAGGGAAATCATTCACAGACATCAGCAATTCTTGGTCCTCTATAAACAGTGTGAAACATGAAATCCAAGAATATTTGGAGCTTAAAACAAGAAACCCCACAAACATAGGAACAAATGCCCAGCAGAAAAAACACATGCTCTATACTGTAAGGTAGGCTACATCACCAAGTTCATAATACTATGGTTCCTGGTTGTATCTTGTGGGGAGCTTGTATCATGGTGACAGTCTGTTAGCAACAATCGATACTGTCATTATCCATTTTAAAACATTCCCCAATCAGAGAAGGGGCCATTGGTCCATTGTGCCTTTGATAGCTCTTTGTAAAGTTGATTTATTAGTGTCATAAGTAGGCTTACATTAACACTGCAATGTGACAATCCCCTCGTCACCACACTCTGGCACCTGTCTGGGTACACTAAGGGAGAATTTAGCATGGCCAATGCACCTAATCAGCACATCTTTCAGACTGTGGGAGGAAACCAGAGCACCCAGAGTAAACCCCATGGGGAGAACATGCAGACTCCACACCATGACCCAAGCTGGGAATCGAACCCGAGTCCCTGGCGCCATGAGGCAGCAGTGCAAACCACTGTGCAGGAGACATTCAATCAGTTCCATTCCCCAGAACTTTCCCCATAACCCTGCAATGTTTTCCCCTTCAAAGATTTATGCTCTTCCCTTTTGAAAATGACAATTGGATCTACTTTTATCATCCTTTCAGACAGCGCACTCCAGATCATAACAACAGCTGGTAAAGAAAAGATGTCCTCATCCCACCTCTGGTTATTAATGAAGATTCATCGTTACATCAAGAACCTCACTCAGACAGGGTCGAAAGTTTTTTTGTAGACCTGTGGTAGTTTTGAGAGCTAGCAAGTGAATTCTGTTGAATGAAAGGGAGGGTAGAAAGACTATCCCACAAGGTTCTGGATTGAGGTCATGTTGTACACGTATGGTATAATTGATCCTACACAGCTACTAAAATTCCCACTATAAAAGTTGCACCAGTATCTAAATTGTACACTACCCTAATGCCTAGCACTTCAATGAAAGCTTCATTAAATTGTACTTGAAGAGGACCATATTTCCCAGTAAACTAAGTGATAACATACTTAGGTATTTATTGTCAGGACTCAGGTCTACGTCTGACTAACATGCAATCTTAAAGATAAAATAACTTTGGTAGAAAAAGATATTATTCAAATTAGGACATCTACCTTGTCTGCACATTGATGGCATCATCTGCTGCGCTGTGGACAGGAATTGGCTTCACTAGTAGCAGAAGCAAAACTCAGCTACCAATTTCATTAACATAATGAACAAAAAGCCTTTGTGCTCATCCATGTGGCTGTGACAGAGATGTGAAAAGCACAAATAAATGCCCCTAGCTTGCCCTACGTATATAGCAACCCTGCAAAGTGCAGACACTCCCTCTCTTACCAGCTCCAATGCACACTTGTCAAGTCGGGACAGATCCGGATGCGGAAATGTGTGTACACTGATGCAGTAAATCAAACATTTCAAAGAGTAACAAATATTTCAGGATTTATTTTGACATGGAAAAGCAAGTTACAACAGCAAAGTGACAGCAATTATTTGAGGAGACCTCTTTTATACATTTTCTCAGCTTTTTCAACACTAAGCATACTCCCAAATCAGTGGTTAATTGTATAGTTTAAGGAGTTGCCTGCGGGGAAATAAATCAATCTGATAATAAAACATCTCAAGCATTTCCGGGCATAACACAAATATATCATGTATAAAGTATTTATTTTGTAAATTGTAAATTGTAGCATTGATCAAGTGAATTATCCTTGGGTTACTTTAATTTATTTGAACCTTTTTTCTTGAACAACTCACAAGAGGAATTGTAAGAGCATTTTTTTTTAAGAAAGAAAGCAACATCCTTACTTCCCGTGAGAAAACAGAACAAAAAATGGGAAGCTTGTAGCAAAACCGTTCTAAACTTTTAAAGGCTCTTTGATTCTTCAATGACTCATTAACAAATTCTAATTAATTTAATTAATAGCTTGACAACTCACGACATCAATTAACAATTTACAATCCCCAAAAATGGTAAGCTGCTATAGATTGTACAAGGCGTTGTGTAAACAACGAATAGGAGATGGCCAACCTTGGATTTAATATTAAAAACTCAGCCTAAATGAAAAGGGACCGACTGCTTTTCCAAGCAAAGTATTGACTGCATTTATCATTAATGTCCATGATAAATGGTCAGCAGTACAATGGGATCTGATTAAACTGCATAGTATTCAAATAGATCCAATTTGAGTTGGATATTTTAAACAGCATATATATATATATATGTATGTATATATATATATTTACAATTTAGAACTACATCATTTCAAACATATAGCGATGTTATAATAATGTATACTGATATTTTTCTTCTTCCCCTATTCCAATGGTGTTATCTCTGTGCGGGGGGCAGGAAAGGAATTGATTTATCGGAGACAGTATCTCTCCAGTACTTTACCCAACTGTCTACTATTCACATCCAGAACATTGACAGTCAGTTTAACCATGGAGTGGGGGGAGGGCTTCGCAGGCAAGCTCAATCCAGTCCTCATCATGCACACTACCAGCAGAGATTGCTGGATAGTAATTGAGATTGCGAACAAAAGGGGGGTGGGGGGAGGGACGGAGGCAGGCAGGCGGGGGTGGGGGGGGGGGGGGAGGATGGGAGGATGGGAGGGAGACAGGGGTGGGGGGGAGAGGATGGGAGGGAAGCAGGAAGGCGGGAGGATAGGTTGGGAGAGTGGGGGAGAGGTGCTGAGGCCAACTGCACTGAGCCGACTGTCACACAGGCTCAGATCCACAAACTCAGCACGAGCAATTCTGGGACCAAAATCTGATCCTTGTACCTTAACCAGCTAAGCCATTGTGGTGGGACCCTTAACCTGTTGACAAGTCAGGTTGTTATCTGCAAACCAATATCCTGTGTATTGCACCTGTTCAAACATTGCAAATGAAACTGGCCTTTTCGTCAAACTTAAAAATGAGCGTACCCATCAGAGGAGTTAAAAACCTGAAGTCATTATTTTTCCTCACATGTTTAACCTATTTCAACTTGAAATTCATTTAGTATTTGGGTCTGGAAGGGAATTAAAAATGAGTCTTATTGACTTTTACACAGTGAGAGTTATCAACGCACTCTGAGGTTTGGTACCTAATGCTATAGAACACCATTCATATCTATCAGATGATTGCTGGGTTTTGTCCATTTGACAGATCTGAAGCTTCTTGGAGTTGGAAAGCTAACACCCTTAAACTGCTTATGCCCTATTTTGTGTAATATAATTCTACTTTGTTTTTCAGTTTTGAAAAGACGTTTCACTCCCCACAGGTTTAGCTACTTATTTTGGTCAACATTTTGTTGATAGCCTGCTTGACATGGGTCGTTGAGCTTCTCCGTCTTGTCTTGCCTTGGATCATCTTGCGCCGCCTCACCTCTCTGCACAGTTCATAGAATGCCTCGTTGATGTTGCCTTCTCCGGTGCACGCTGAACACTCGTAAAAAGCGCAGGCCATTTCGGTGGCCACTTTCTCCCCTTCCTCTGTGGTGACCTGCCTGGAGTGGTCGAGATCAGCCTTGTTACCCACGAGAATCAGGGTGACGTTCTTTGGCTTTTTGATTTCATCCAGGAAGCTCTTCAATGAAATCACTTCCTCAAAGCTAATCCTGTCAGTGATGTCATAAACTAGGACAAACCCCTCTGCCCAACGCATGTGACTTTCCCTCTGGACAGCATCTTCCTGAAAAAAACAATGTCACATTTCAGGATAAAAGCAAAATACCGTGGGTGCTACAATCTGAAACTGGAACAGAAAATGCTGGAAAATCTCAGCCATGAGGGCCCTCCACATAGGCTGTCAGACCCACTGAGATTTTCCAGCATTTCTGGTTTTATTACATTTGAGGACATCGACAAGATTACTAATGTACATACAGAAAGACAAAACAGTGAACAATCATGTCCCAAACTACATAAAATGCATTTTGTCAGTTTACTCTTTCAAGAATGGATGGTTATTCTGTGTGAGTGGCTAAAACAGAGCAAGAGTTTAAGTCTAAAGTTGATTTATCAGTGTCACAAGTAGGCTTACATTAACACTGCAATGAAGTTATTGTGAAAATCCCCTAGTCGCCACACTCCAGTGGCTGTTTGGATACACTGAGGAAGAACTTAGCATGGTCAATGCACCTAACCAGCACATCTTTTGGACTGTGGGAGGAAACCGGAGCACCCAGAGTAAACCCATGCAGACACGGGGACAACTTGCATAGACAGTGGCCCAAGCTGGGAATCGAACCCGGGTCCCTAGTACTGCGAAGCAGCAGTGCCAACTTTGGCCCCTGTCTGGGTACACTGGGGGAGAATTTAGCATGACTGATGTACCCAACCAGCACGTCTTTCGGACTGTGGGAAGAAACCAGAGCACCTGGAATAAACCTATGTATACACGGGAAGAACGTGCAAACTGCGCACAGTCACCCAAGGCCAGAATTGAACCCTGGTGCTGTGAGGCAATAGTGCTGACCACTGTCACCATTCCTCCCAAAACTTTAGTCAGCCAGTCTGACCCCATATGTGATTTTGCCCCACCCGTAGGAAATCACTTCAACAAAACATCTGTCACTGCAACATGTAAAACGGTCAGGACCGATACATTTTTGTCCTACATTGTCCCTTCTTCAAAAGCACAGGGAACAACTGCCATTAAACTACAGATGTTATCAATAGAAACCTGACTAAGAGGCTAAGTGGTGGAACGTAACAAATGCCATTAACCCGAGCTCTGGAGCATTTATTGGTAATAACAGAACATACTCTGCTAGCTAATTTATTACAGACTGTTTTATCAAATTACCGCTAAGCCTTATTTCCTTATGTACATATAGAATAGCTAAAATTTCCATCAAATCCAAAGGTTGTGATTGATAAAACCTATAAACCTCATCCATTTACATATAGAGCAACAATCTCCTGAACAACATTCTCCACTACCATCACCAAATGGAATGAGACCACCATGGAAAACAATCCTTAATGGGTCCAACAGTCTACTCTATCACCATGCCAAATCTAATGTGCAACTAGGGCCAGAGGGGACACCAGGAGGATCACCTGGCTTGGGCTACAAACTCAAGGGAGCCTCAAATTTAGACACTTGTTAATTTTTTGGCATTTGATAAAGCACAACTCGTTTTTATGCACATAACGACATAATACAGGAAAAGAAAGCAAGTTTTGCTGTTCCATATTGTGCATCAGGCAATATCTACACAGCCAATCCCACTTGCGTGTGAAAGAGAGGGCAGGTACGTGCATATGTTAAGGCAGCAGTGCTAACACACGGTGGGCAGCTGTCGTACTATTTGTTCACTCTATAATGGATGTTTTTCAACATAGAGACCTCAGAATGAAATTGCAAGGCAAAGGAATTGCTTAAAGAAATACTCAGAGTTGGACTTTCTGGGATGCTTCATAATATCACAATTACATTGGGTATTTTTGTCAGTTTGACTGCGTCAATGACTTCAGGTGAAGGCACTTTTGACATGTTGAAGCAGGAAAAGAATGATCATAGTTAAGCTAAGGGGCAAGAGTGTTTGAATGATCTTGTTGTGCTTAACATCAACTGTGACATTGCACGAAAGCTAACTTTTCCTCAATAGTTAGTGCATTTGCACAGAAAAAGGACAGAAGAGAATTTGTGAAATAAAAATAAATATTCAAATCATATCTCACTTTTGTTTGGTGTCCTATGTTGTTTTCACGTATCTTCATTTTTTTAAATTATGGCTTGGAGCCTCAAAGGCTGGAGGTAGCTGGCCTCCTGTTTGATCATAGCTGAACAATGCCTCGCTTCCTTTCTCCCATATCCCTTCATACTTATCAAGAAGTGACCAATCACAGTCTTGGGAATGGACAACTTATTTTTATGTAGCGTCTTTAACATAAAATATCCCATAGTGCTTCAGGGGGGCCTTATAAAACAAAACAACCCCTTGGTTGAGTGGTCAATCACAAGTAGACCCAGTTTTAGGGCAAGGGACAGGAGATTCAGAGGCAATCTGAGAAAATATTTTTCACTCAGCCTCGAGGATCTAGTGGAGGCTGGAAACCTTACAACATTTAAAAAACATTTGGATGAACACTTGAAATATCGTATTATTGAAGGATGTGGGACAGGAGCAGGAAAATTTCCCTGATATAGGAGGGATATCTGAGGTAGATTCTTTACTCAGAGAGTGGTTGGGGTGTGGAATACACTGCCTACTGTGATAGTGGAGTCGGACACTTTAGGAACTTTCAAGCGGTTATTGAATAGGCACATGGAGCACACCAGAATGATAGGGAGTGGGATATCCTTGATCTTGGGTCTGGACATAGCTCGGCACAACACTGAGGGCCGAAGGGCCTGTACTGTGCTGTATTGTTCAATGTTCTCTATGTTCTAAAATGGGATTAGCATGCCTTTAGTGTAGGTATTGTTGGTACAGATTTGATGGGCCGAAGGTACTTTTCTGCACTGATTCTAACTTAGTTTGAGTGTACAAAAGTATGTTCAAAAAGGGAGGTTTCCCTGCTGCCATCAGACTTTTGAATGGGCCTATTTCGCATCAAGATCATCTTTCTCTGCACCCTAGCTATGACTGCAACACTACATATTATACCCTCTCCTTTCCTTCTCTATAACTGTATGCTCTTCACAGAGGAGGACGTGAATAATTTGCCGGGTGTTAGCGATGGAAAGGTGGTAGGACTGGAGGGTCTCGATGACATTACTGTTACTAGAGAGGCGGTGCTCGACAGACTGGAGGGGCTGATTGTGGACAAGTCCCCAGGACCGGATGGAATGCATCCGAGGGTTCTGAAAGAAATGGCGGAGGTGATAGTGGATGCCTTGGTGGTTATTTTCCAGACGTCGCTGGATTCCGGGGAAGTGCCGGATGATTGGAAAACGGCTAATGTTACGCCGTTGTTTAAGAAGGGTGCCAGGCAAAAGGCGGGGAATTATAGGCCGGTTAGTTTAACGTCTGTGGTAGGTAAAATGTTAGAATCTGTCATTAAGGAGGAAATTGCGAGGCATCTTGAAGGGAATTGCTTGATAGAGCAGACGCAGCACGGTTTCATTAAAGGGAAGTCACGTCTGACAAATTTACTGGAGTTCTATGAGGATGTGTCTCGGGCGGTGGATAGAGGAGAGCCGGTGGATGTGGTCTTTCTAGATTTTCAAAAGGCGTTTGACAAAGTACCTCACAAGAAGTTATTGCAGAAGGTCAAGGGACATGGAGTTGGGGGTAGGGTGTTAGCGTGGATAGAGGATTGGTTGTCAAATAGGAGGCAGAGAGTGGGGGTCAACGGGTGCTATTCGGATTGGCGGATGGTGACTAGTGGAGTGCCCCAGGGGTCGGTGCTGGGGCCTCAGCTTTTTACCATTTATATAGATGATCTGGAGGAGGGAACCGAGTGTAGGGTGTCAAAATTTGCTGATGACACCAAGATTGGGGGAACGGCAAATTGTGTGGAGGGTGTGGAGAGTCTGCAGAAGGATCTAGATAGGCTGGGCGAATGGGCCAGGAAATGGCAAATGGAATTTAGTGTTGGCAAGTGTGAGGTGGTCCACTTTGGTAGGAAGAATGGTAGGAAGGACTATTACTTACGGGGCGAAAAACTGCAGCAGGCGACGGTGCAGAGGGACCTCGGGGTCCTTGTGCATGAGTCGCAAAAACCCAGCTTGTAGGTGCAGCAGGTGGTCAGGAAGGCGAATGGGATGCTGGCCTTCATAGCGAGGGGGATTGAATATAAAAGTAGAGAGGTCTTGTTGCAGCTGTATAGGGCATTGGTGAGGCCGCAGCTGGAGTACTGTGTGCAGTTTTGGGCGCCGCACCTGCGCAAAGATATTTTGGTCTTGGAGGGAGTGCAGAGGAGGTTTAGTAGGCTGATACTGGAGTTGAGGGGGTTGAGCTATGAGGAGAGGCTGAATAAACTGGGCTTGTACTCGTTAGAGTTTAGAAGAATGAGGGGAGATCTCATTGAGACGTATAAGATGATGAATGGGATGGATAGGATAGAGGTGGAGAGACTCTTCCCGCTCAAAAAAGACAGTAGGACTAGGGGGCACAGCCTCAAGATAAAAGGGGGGCGGTTTAGAACGGAGTTGAGGAGGAACTTCTTCACTCAAAGGGTGGTGAATCTCTGGAATTCTCTGCCCGTTGAAGTGGTGGAGGCTGCCTCACTAAATATTTTTAAGACGCGGGTTGATGGGTTTTTGATAAGAGAGGGGATTAAAGGTTATGGGGAGAAAGCGGGAAAGTGGAACTGAGCAGCGACAGATCAGCCATGATCTTATTGAATGGCGGGGCAGGCTCGAAGGGCTAGATGGCCTACTCCTGCTCCTATTTCTTATGTTCTTATGTTCTTATGTTCTTTGTCTGTATAGCATGCTAGAAACTATACTTTTCACTGTATACTAATACGTGTGACAATAAAAAGTCAAATCAAATCAAGTCCTACAGAGTTTCTTAAAGGTGGAAATGTGAGATGGAATCATAGAATCTCTAGAGTACAGAAGGAGGCCATTCGGCCCATTGATACTGTACCAGCAATAATCCCACCCTATCCCCATAACCCCACATATTTATCCTGCTAATCCCCCTGACACTAAGGTCAATTTAGCACAGCCAATCAACATAATCTGCACATCTTTGAACTGTGGCAGAAAACTGGAGCACCCAGAGAAAACGCACACAGACACAGGGAGAACATGCAGACTCCAACAGACAGTGATCGAAGCCGGGAATCGGACCTGGGTCCTTGGCACCATAAGGCAACAGTGCTAACTGTGTCGCCCCAGAGAGGTGTAGAGAGGGAATTTTAGAGTTTAGGGGTGAAGCATATAATTAAAAATAGGGATGCTCAAGAGGCGAGAACTCAATGAGCAGAGAGAACTCAGAAGCATGTGCAGCTGGAGTAGATCACTGAGATAGAGAGGTGGGAAGACCATGGAGGGATTTGAAAATAAGGATCAGAATGAGGCAGCACAGTGGCATAGTGGTTAGTACTGCTGCCTCACAGTGCCAGTGATCCCGGTTTAATTCCCGGTTTGAGTGGCTGCCTGTATGGAGTTTGCACGTTCTCCCTACGTCTGCGTGGGTTTCCTCTGGATGCTCTGGTTTCCTCTCACAGTCTAAAGATTTGCAGGTTAAGTGGATTTGCCATGCATAATTGCCCCTTAGTGTCAGGGGGACTAGCTATAGTAAATGCATGGGGGCAGGCCCTGAGTGGGAGATTTGATGGGCTGAATGGCCTCCCTCTGCACAGTAGGGATGCTATGGAATGTTAAAATGTGAGCATTGCTTGACCTGGGGTCAGTGAGCAATGACGGTGGGTCAATGACGCTTGCTGTAGGTAAGGACAAGGACTGAAACAGTTTGAATGAGCTCGAGTCTTCGGCAGCACTGGAAGTGGGAGGTCAGTCCATAGAGCACAAGAATAGTCAAGTCCGGGCATCAAAGGCATGAATGAAGATTTCTGCAGCTGATAAGTGAGGCAAGGGTGAGGTCAGGTGGCTTTACAGAAATGGAAATTGGCAGTCTCAGGATGGCACAGATGTGTGGCCAGAAGTTCTCTCAGGGTCAGATATACCGAGGTTCTGACAGTCTGGCTCAGCACTCTCGGGTGTCTGACACAGTGAGTTCCCAGTTTCCACTCAACTTTACTCTCAGACTTCAGTTCCGAAATGAACCAGCTTCAATTTACGGATCATCTGCCTCTTTTTTAGATTCTACCATGTCTTCAAGGAGAGCTGGGGATTAGATCAGCCCAAACCCTGCACATAATTTGGGAATGTGGGAAGGAGGCAGGGGTGCTGGGAGGGAGGGAGGGAGCTGTTTCCAAACCTCTTGACCACTTCTTTGAAGGAAAATTTATAGTATGGAGATGACAGAAAGACAAATGACTAGTTCATCTTAGAACCCCTAGTATCTTACTGCTTTCCAGACCAAGCCTGCTAACAAAGCATAATGACTCTTAACAACGATTTGGAGAGTGGATTTCCCACTCAGAACAGACAATTTTGCTGGATTAGTTACAAAGCAATAAGAACAGGAGAATTCTTCCCAGGGTCCTGGCCAATAGTTGACCTTCAACAACATGGATGAATAGATTATCTGGACATTATCTCATGACTGTGTGGGATACTGAGCAAACTGGTCGCCTTGTTCACAACAGTGATAAGATTCCCAAACTATTAAATCTTGCAGTTGAATGTAACATCTGGATTTTCTCCCTATTCATTCTAATTTTATCTTATTCTGGGCTGGTAGTTATGGTTGTGACCAGAATGGTCTAGTAATTGAGCACTACAACGAGCAATGTACTGAAGATTGGCAAGGACTCATCCATGTCTTTAATGAATAACATTCCTCAGCGTGTTGTTTCTAGTTAAGAAATACGCTTTGCAAGTTGTACAATAGAAAGTACAATTAGTGGAGGCAAAGGCCTAGTGGTATTATCGTGAGACTATTAATCCAGAAACTCAACTAATGTTCTGGGACCCGGTTCGAATCCCACCACAGCAGGTGGTGGAATTTGAATTCAATAAAAAAAAATCTGGAATTAAGAATCTACTGATGACCATGAAATCATTGTCAACCGACAGAAAAACCCATCTGGTTCGGTCAAGCCCTTTAGGGAAGGAAATCTGCCATCCTTACCTGGTCTGGCCTACATGTGATTCCAGAGCCACAGCAATGTGGTTGACTCAACTGCCCTTAGGCAACTAGGGATGGGCAATCAATCCTGGCCAACCAGTGTCACTCACATCCCACAATAAATAAAAAAAAAATTAGGGCAGTATTAGAAATATCTTTATTCCTTTTCTATTTATGCAATAGCTGGTCCTATGGTCTCCTTTGTTCTCATTGTGTTATATATGAGTGATGCCACTACTGGGAGGTTGGTGTGTGACCTCAGTCTCAATGAACATGAGGATCCCTAGTGTTCTCTCTCTTTATATTTCATTTCTCTCCTTTTTTGAAGGGAAAGACTCATTGGTATAGTTATGGGAAGTATGTTGGCCAAATCCAATAAGGCCTTACATTCGGTGGGGAAAAGCCCTGGAGTTTATTTATCAGTGTCACATGTAGGCTTATATTAACACTGCAATGAAGTTGCTGCGAAAATCCCCTAGTCACCACACTCCAGTGTCAGTTCATGTACACTGAGTGAGAATTTAACATAGCCAATGCCATGTCCATGGCCAAGGCCATAACCAGCATGTCTATTGGACCATGGGAGAAACCAGAGCACCCGAAAGAAGCCCAGGCAGACACGGGGAGAAGGTGCAGACTCTGCATAGAGAGTGACCCGAGCCGGGAATCAAACCCAGGTTAGCAGTGCTAACTACTGTGCCACCCATAATGGTTTAGGATTCGTGCTATGGAATGGTTCTTGTGTGTTCCTTTTATTTTGGATTTGAAGAATCATTAGTTGGTAACTGGTGCTTCTAAGAGTACAGAGAAGTCTAATTTATATCTGGTGAAATGATTGCGCTGTCCTGTACCAGTTTGTCAGAGTGTGTCACTTTGTTTGTACAAAATAAATGGAAGGACACAAATAAAAACACTTCTTTAAAAAAACTTAATCAATGGCAAAGTGTTTTTGCATGTTTTAAAGACTGTGAAAGGCACTATATAAATGCAAGCCTTTCTTTCCCCTTTCAAAGGGCAACCCACAGCTCACAGAATAAAACTGGAAAACGAACAGAGGGGAAAAAAATACTCTTGAAAGAGTTTTTATCGCTGTTAAAACACAGCAAAAAAAACTGCAGCATCCATCTCTAAATACATGTGACCGTGGGAGCTTAGAAAATCTCCTCAGTACTCAGGGAAATCTGTTACCCAGGTCACGCTGGGGGTGGGCTCCACAACACCAGAATAAAACAACAAAGGGGTAATAAAGATCGGAGGAGTTCCTGTGATGTGTCTTGGCATTCCTTATGGGAGAAGAATGTTCCTTATCCCATCTAGCTTGCTGTTTATGCTTTTGTAACAATCGTTAAAATGATATTTATGATGTAGTAAGGACAGAATGTAAGTATTTTCCCAGCTGGAAGTCTCTCGGTGCACCAAGATCCGAGTTATATGCAATTATTCTTTTTTGACCAAAAACACAAATTATAGCAAGGCTGAGATATTTTGTTCCATTTATCAATGCACTGCTCTGCGGTGCGTATCCTTTTACACAGTCTTAAGATGGCACAGGCTTAATCAATTTTGCAAAAGAAATCCAATAAGTAACAGCTTCATTTTATATTTTTGAGTTAGTTTGCACAATATTACTGAGATTACTATTGCATACAGCCATGGTTCTAAATGTGGATGCTTTGACTTAGAACATAGAAACATAGAACATTACAGCACAGTACAGGCCCTTCGACCCTCAATGTTGTGCCGAGCTGTGTCCAATTCCAAGATCAAGCTATCCCACTCCTTATCATTCTGGTGTGCTCCATGTGCCTATCCAATAACCACTTGATAGTTCCTAAAGTGTCTGACTCCACTATCACAGCAGGCAGTCTATTCCACACCCCAACCACTCTCTGAGTGAAGAATCTACCTAGGACATCACTCCTATATCTCCCACCATGAACCTCACAGTTATGCTCCCTAGTAACAGCTACATCCACCCGAGGAAATAGTCTCTGCACGTCCACTCTATCAATTCCTCTGATCATCTCATAAACCTCTATTAAGTCGCCTCTCATCCTCCTCCGCTCCAAAGAGGAAAGCCCCAGCTCTCTCAACCTTTCCTCATAAGACCTACCCTCCAAACCAGGCAGTATCCTGGTAATTCTCCTCTGCACTCTCTCCAATGCCTCCACATCCTTTTTATAATGAGGTGACCAGAACTGCACACAATATCCCAAATGTGGTCTCACCAGCGTATGGTATAGTTGCAGCATAACCCCACGGCTTTTAAACTCAAACCCCCTGTTAATAAGTGCTAACACACTATAAGCCTTCTTCATGGCTCTATCCACTTGAGTGGCAACCTTCAGAGATCCGTGGATATGAACCCCAAGATCTCTCTGTTCCTCCACATTCCTCAGAACCCTGCTGTTGACCCTGTAATCTGCATTCAAGTTTGCCCTACCAAAATGAATCACCTCGCACTTATCAGGGTTAATCTCCATCTGCCACTTTTCTGCCCAGCTCTGCATTCAATCAATGACTCTTTGCAGCCTGCAAGAGCCCTCTACCTCATCCACTATTCCACCAATCTTGGTGTCATCAGCAAATTTACTAACCCACCCTTCAGCCTCCTCTTCAAAGTCATTGATAAAAATCTCAAATAGCAGAGGACCCAGCACTGACCCGTGGTACACTGCTGGTAACTGGCCTCCAGTCTGAAAACTTTCCTTCTACCACCACCCTCTGTCTTCTGTGATACAGCCAGTTACTGATCCAATCGGCTAAATTTCCTTCGATCCCACACATCCTTATCTTCTTCATGAGCCTACCATGGGGAACCTTATCAAACAGCTTACTAAAATCCATGTATACGACATCACGGATTTTAGTAAGGCGTTTGATAAGGTTCCCCATGGGATAGAAGGAAAACGGGATTAGAATAGGTTGGTGGTTGATGCCCAGCACAGATACGATGGACCCAAGGGCCTTTTTCTGTGCTGCAAAACCCTATCACATAATTGAAAAGAAAGTAAATGTTACATCCAAACTCAAACAAGAATGTCCAAGAATATCTAAGGTGTGAAATTCTGTTGTGACAGACTGTTAAATATTTGTCAGGTACGAATGCAAGTTTTCAACTGGCTGAAGATCACAGAATCCCTACAGTGCAGAAGGAAGCCATTCAGCCCATCGAGTCTGCACTGACTACAATCCCACCCAGACCCTATTCCCGTAACCCCTCACATTTACCCTGCTAATCCCCCTGACACTAGCATTTAATTTAGCATGGTCAATCAACCTAACCTTCACACCTTTGGACTGTGGGAGGAAACCGGAGCACCCGGAGGAATCCCACACAGACACGGGGAGAATGTGCAAATGGCATGCTATCAGTGACCCAAGGCCGGAATTGAACCAGGGCCATGAAGCAGCACTGCTAACCACTGTGCCACTTGGATTCCAGATTCAAATGAAGTGGCACGCACTAAAATTTTAAACCTACGACAATGTTGTTTTTATATTCAGCGAACCACTTAAGAATTGATTGCAGTAATGTAACAGCATTTGTGAGAGAATATTTAAATGAATGCCTTGCTCTGCTCCGCACTCCTCAGCTTTTGGTTGTGTGTGCTCCAGTTTCTGGCTGTCCACCCACACTAAATGACACTCCTTCAAGGACACGTTTATTGTTAAGCAAGATAATTTTCAGATTCTTAACTGAAAGAACCACCGCTGCTTGATTTAAAATGGCCTTGAAGTTATTGAGTGCACAAATCTGACTGGCTTTATGCGTCAGAATTACAGCATATTGCAGTAAATAAATAATGTGTGCTTGGTAAGGACTGATAACGTTCCCATTCATTCTTGAAAATGCATCACGCTTCACGTAGAACAATAATGAGTATTGGTGATTCGTTTGATGTGAGAAAAAGATTAGATAATTAAACAAGAGTGTGTGTAATCCCCATTAACAGAATGTTCTCATTAATACTGAATAAATACCGTCTCCTGAGGGTCACTATACTTCCAAAAAGGGGTCTTTCTCTTGAGGAACATACAAATTCAACAGTAGCAGGAATCACATAGCCCACTGACTGCCAAATTGCATAATATTGGCCATCGTCCTTCTTTCTCTCTCTCTCTCTCTCCCCACCTCCACAAAACAACACCCCCACCCCTTGCCTTGGCTCATCTCATCCTTGCTTTTGTTACAATCTTCAAATTCCAGGCTTGAGCTAATCCAAATCTTTGGTGCCCACGCCTCACACCAAGTCCTTTTCACCTCTCCCCATTGTGTCTGCACTCACTGAACTGTTTTGTCTCCTGCCCCATTGATGGCTTAAATTTAAATTTCTTCTCCTTGCTTTTTGAATCCCTCGATGGCCTCCACCTTTCCAACCCTTTAACCTCCACCAGCCTTCCGAGAATGCCGCATGCCTCCAATTCCGGCCTTTTAACTCATTCTCAGCCCCCTTGGCCCCTCCATTGGCATCTGCAGCACAGTGGTTAGCAATACTGCCTCACAGCGCCAGGAACGTGGGTTCGATTCCCGGCTTGAGTCACTGTCTGTGCTGAGTCCTCACGTTCTCCCTTTGTGGGTTTCTCCTGGATGCTCCGGTTTCCTCCCACAGTCCAAAGGTGAACTGCTCATGCTAAATTCTCCCTCAGGTGCTGGAGTGTGGCCACCAGGAGATTTTCATAGTTTTCACTGCAGTGTTAACGTCAGCCTGTGACTAATAAATACTAATTAGAAAGTTCAGCCTGGCAAGTCTTGAGTTCTGGGACTCTGTCCCTAAAACATTCTGACTCTGCTTGGATCTATACTCCCAAAACCCTAAGCCATCCCTATTTATACAGACCTATGCGCACCGGATTGTGTACTAGTGCACATGCATGTCTATATACTCATGTGCACGCACATGGCATCACAGAAGAATCAGAGAATCCCTACAGTGCAGAAGAAGGCCATTCAGTCCATCAAGTTTATACCAACTACAATCCCAGCCTGGATCTAGTCCCATAACCCTATGTATTTACCCTGTTAATTCCCCTGACTTTAAGGGGCAATTTACCAATCCACCTAATCCACATGTCTTTAGATTGTGGGAGGAAACCAGAACGCCCGGAGGAAATCCACACAAATAGGGGAGAACGTGCAAACTCTACACAAGACAGTCACCCAAGGTTGGATTTGAACCCAGGTCCTTGACACTGTGAGGCAGCAGTGAGAACCACTGTGCCATCGTGTTGTGTATGACCAGTTTCAATGAATAAAACCAGCAACTATCCTGTCACTCTAACCTTTTCAATATCTTCTCAAAAATTTGTTCTAGTTCCTGACAACTGCACTTAGTCACTTGGGAGAAGGTAGTGGCGTAGTACTGCCTGGGGCAACTACTGTTGTGGTAAAGGTGATGCTGTCGATACATTCAGTAGGCCCCACACAGAGAGTCATCCAAGGTTGGGATTGAACCCGGGTGCCTGGCGCTGTGAGGCAGCAGTGCCAACAACTGTGCCACCACGTGTTTCTGTGAGTATAACACACACTGTGGATGAAAACCTGTGGGACTCATTTTAGGAAAGGGGATTTAGGATTAAGGAGATAGGTCAATCTCAAAGAAATATATGTGTTATATCTCCTTTCTAATTGGCATGTCATGATAGTTTCATGATTCCCATACCTTTTTCTGGCGAGTTTTCAAGTACGCATGCAGAAAATAAATTGAGAGAAAATCGTCAAGCAAGTAAATAAATGCTGTACAATGACAAGTCTGAAGATGATCTCGGGGGAGTGATCTGTGTCACAAACTTACCTGGCCTGCTGTGTCTAAGATTTCCATAGAAACGGCTTCGTCGTCAATGGTTGCTTGGTGGCGATAGGTTGACTCTGGCAATTTGTATCAAAAAGAAATCTTGAGTTAGTGCTGATGTCCACATTACATTGGTTGTAGTGCTTAACAGCAGGATATATTTTGCCTTTATTTCTCATGCAATGTAAGAAAACATTTTGACCATTTACTGAGGCACTGTCCCAATAGGAAGCACTTCTGAGATGGACCAATCCCCCAAAATAGACCATTTTGACAACCTTTGCTTGTAAGGTTGTGTTCAGGCCACACGGAAAGCTTTACAATTTAATTGCGAAAAGGAATTAAGATTATGAAATGCCTTATTTAGCTTGGCACCAAGAATTGCTATTTATGAAAACAAAAATACTATTCTTTTTATTAAATCGCAGGAATTAAATGGCCACAGGGTGTGTGTCGCACAAAGGGATATTTTGTCTGCCGTGTTCTCTTCAACTCTGCACAAAGCACCAGTGCGAGTTACTCAAAAATATGTCTCAGAGATACTCATAATAATTATAATCCAACTTACTCTGAGAAACTGACAGGATCAGGAGGAACACCAGTTAGATGGAGCATGAAACCATAGCCTGATACAGGAAGTTTCCTCAATGAGCAGCCTGGCTTACAACTGTGACCAAGTTCCCCCTCAGTGTACCCAAACAGGCGCTGGAGTGTGGCGACTAAGGGATTTTCACGGTAACTTCATTGCAGGGTTAATGTAAGCCTTACTCGTGATATTAATAAACTTTAAACAATATTTTTTCAATAATATTTTTCCACAATATTGAATCAGTGCTGACACACTCATTAAAAACTGAAGCCTTTGCAGAAGTATGCTGGGCGACACGGTAGCACAGTGGTCAGTACCGCTGCCTCACAGCGCCAGGGACGCGGGTTCGATTCCTGGCTTGGGTCACTGTTGGGTGTGGGGTTTGCACGTTCTCCCCATGTCTGCGTGGGTTTCTTCCAGGTGTTCCGGTTCCCTCCACGGTCTGAAAGACATGCTGGTTAGGGGCATTGACCTGAACAGGTGCTGGACTGTGGCGACTAGGGGAATTTCACAGTAACTTCATTGCGGTATTAATGTAAGTCTTACTTGTAACTAATAAACTTTACTTTTACTTTTTACAACCTTTGATACAGTCAAGTGGCACCGTTCACTCACAAAGCTGTCATCTGGGTAGTGGGCTGTACGGATGTACTCTTTTGTCCCTAGCTCCAAGGTGCCACTTGTTCATCTTATTAAATAGAATACTGATGTTACTAAATAGAATGCTGGTGAAATTATTGTTTCAGGAGTTGCTGATTACTGACACTTTCACTGTTTTCAGGATCCTTCCTGCTTCCCTCACACTTTACTCCATCAGCACACCGTTCTCAGTGTAAAGTAAAAGTATATTTATCAGTCACAAATAAGGCTTACATTAACCCTGCAATGAAGTTACATTGGGCAGCACGGTGGCACAGTGGTTAGCAATGCTGCTTCACAGCTCCAGGGTCCTGGGATCGATCCCCGGCTCGGGTCACTGTCTGTGTGGAGTTTGCACATTCTCCTCGTGTCTGTGTGGGTTTCCTCCGGGTGCTCCGGTTTCCTCCCACAGTCCAAAGATGTGCGGGTTAGGTTGGTTGGCCATGCTAGGAAATTGCCCCTTAGTGTCCGGGGACACGTAGGTTAGAGGGATTAGTGGGTATAATATGTAGGGATATGGGGGTAGGGCCTGGGTGGGATTGTGGTCGGCGCGGACTCGATGGGCCGAAGGGCCTCTTTCTGCACTGTATGGTTCTATGATTCTATAATTAACATTGCAATGAAGTTATATGAAACTCCCCCTAGTTGCCACAGTCAGGCGCCTGTTCGGGTCAATGTACCGAACCAGTACATCTTTCCGAATGTGGGAGGAAACCAGAGCACCCGGAGGCAACCCATACTGACAGAGGAAAATGTGCAGATTCTGCACAGACAGTGACCCAAGCCAGGAATCGAACCCAGGTCCCTGGCACTGTGAAGCAGCAGTGCTAACCACTATGCCATCCGGTGCTCTGTCCACACAGTGTGACTGAAGAAATCATTAGGTTTAAGCACAATAACCCCAGCTCATCTCTCTCCACAACCAGTTACAAGGACATCAGAACCTCGCTTTTCAGCAAACACTGTCCTCTTTTCATATCGTATTGATGTCTCATCCGTTCTGCCTGTTAGCTCAACCGGCTGTAGTTTAGTTGGATTTCCATTCTCTGGGTGGTGAATCCAGCAAGGCTCCAGCTTGGAAACACAAGAGCATGAGGCAGTGAGGTCAGTTTGTTTCTCCGGATCTCAATTGCCGGAAAAACACTCAGCGCCCGCGAGCTGCAACGACCTCCTTGCCCCCTCTTCAATCTGTATTCTCATGAGCAAGGCTCCACATTGGGAAGAACTGCCTCAATGACTTTATCCTTGTGACCTTATAACTAAATGATAAGCAGGAACTTTCAGATGTTTCCAATAGCTGCTTTCAATACAACATTCCTCTGTTTCAGAACCTATCCTGTATATCACTGTGAAGGGTTGCCATTCCCTCAGGACAACACAACAAACGCTCTTTCAGATTATCGTTTAATTGCTGTGACCTGTGTCACGGCTAATTCCACTTCCACACAAGATTATTTTAACCATTTCCCTTTACAAGTCACAGTAAAAAAAAAGTTATCGTTTTATTGGCCTCGTCACTGTATATTTAGTCGTGTTAAACGTGGAAGCAATGAGCCCCTGAGGTTTGCGTTTCTTCACATTTCAATTTATTTCCACGGGATCCCTAGAGTGCAGAAGGAGGCCATAAGAACATAAGAAATAGGAGCAGGAGTAGGCCATCTAGCCCTTCGAGCCTGCCCCGCCATTCAATAAGATCATGGCTGATCTGTCGTGGCTCAGTTCCACATTCCCGCCCTCTCCCCATAACCCTTAATCCCCTTGCCTATCAAAAACCTATCAACCCACGTCTTAAAAATATTGAGCGAGGCAGCCTCCACCACCTCAATGGGCAGAGAATTCCAGAGATTCACCACCCTTTGAGTGAAGAAGTTCCTCCTCAACTCATGGGCCATTCAGCCCATAGGGTCAGCCCCAGCTCTCTGAAGCAGGATCTAAGCCCATCCTATCCCCATAACCCTACCCTTTACCATGGCTACTCCACCTAACCTATACATCTTGGGATACTAAGGGGCAATTGAGTATGGCCAATCTACCTAGCCTGCACATTTTTGAACTGTGAGCGGAAATCGGAGCACCCAGAGAAAACCCACACAGATGCAGGGAGAATGTACAAACTCGGCTCGGTGGCACAGTAGGTTAGCACTACTGTCTCATAGCTACAGAGACCTGGGTTCGATTCCCAGTTGGGTCACTGTCTATGTGGAGTTTGCATGTTGTCCCCGTATCTGTGTGGGTTTCCTCCAGGTGCTCCAGTTTCCTCCAACAGTCCAAAAATGTACAAGAAAGGAGCAATCTAGCATGGCCAACGCACCCAAGGGCCCTGGGATGAGGGATTAGTGGGGTATATATGTGGGGTTACAGGGATAATGTCTGGGTGGGATTGTTGTTGGTGCAGACTCAATGGGCTGAATGGCCTCCTTCTGCACTGTAGGGTTTCTATGATTTCTATGCTTCCACATTACAGTCACCCACGGTTAGAATTGAAGCTGGGTCCCTTGTGCTGTGAGGCAGCAGTGCTAACTACTATGCTGTCATACTCATTCTTTGCAAAGTTAACTTCTCCTGCCAATAATTGGTGAAATCCAACAAAATACCAATGAATGAGACTGTGGGCGGGAGGAACTGCCACACAATTTGTGGCAATGGAGGGCAGCTTGCCAGTGGCTGGCGGTGGGAGATCTTTGGTCCTGCCATTGTCAAACAGGATTTCCCGTCGAACACAGCCCTCACTGCCACCAAATGTTGGGGGCACCACACTGGGACTGTAAATTCCTGCCAGCACGAAGGGGTAGAAAATCCCACCCTGTATCTCTATGAGATGTACTATCAACATCGTACAGACCAGAAAGTAAAATAACTTCTACTATATACACTACCTCAAAAAAACTATGGAACAACTTTAACTCTCTTAAAGTTGGCAAAATGTAACATGGTTCAATGCCAACTCAGAAGACTTGATTGTATGTCTTCTAAAAATTTTGTCTTGTAAAAGTTTGTTTAGACAAGTTACGCTTTCATTCGTTGAATAATATTTGCAACTTACAGTTGCAGTCCCTTTAATATTAGAAAAAGGATATACATCTTTGGGAAGGCGATGGTGAGTGGTATTGCTGCTAAAATATTAATCCTGAAGCTCAGCTAATGTTCCATGGTGGAATTTGAATTCATTTTAAAAAATCTGGAATTAAGAATCTACTGATGACCATGAAACCATTGTCAAGTGTCGGAAAAGCCCATCTGGTTCATTGATGTCCTTTAGGGCAGGAAATTTGCCGTCCTTACCCAGTCTGGCCTACATGTGACTCCAGAGCCACAGCAATGTGGTTGACTCTCAACTGTTCTCTGAAATGGCCTAGCCATGGGCAATAAATGCTGACCAGCCAGCAATGCCCATGTCCCACAAATAAATTTTAAAAAAATCACAATAAAGTGAGGGAAAACAGACACTGAGTCCTGATAGGTAAGATTAAAATGGGGGATGGAGGAGTTAAAAACATTGGGGTATTTTTAAAGGAGAAAGTAGCAGAGAGGGGAGGAAATTTATTATTTATTAGTGTCACAAGTAGGTTGACATTAACACAGCAATGAAGTTGGTCAGAAAATCCCTTAGTTGCCTTACTCTACTTGGGTACACAGAGGGAGAATTTAGCATGTACCTAACCAGCATGATTTTTGGACTATGGAGGAAACCCACACAGACACTGAGAGAATGTGCATACTCCACACAGGAAACCACCCGAGGCTGGAATTGAACCTGGGTACCTGACACTGTGAGGCAGCAATGCTAACCACTGTGCCACTGAGCTGGAGTTTCAGACAGTAGGCTCCAAACATAATTGCTCAACCATTAGAATTTGTCTGTCCAGGGATAACATGTCAAAACTTTAGTGGGAGCTGCAGTTTAAGGGTCTCTCACGTAAACGTTTAACATGGGGCTGAGTACAGTACCAGCCACACACTGAAGGAAGGGAACACATGACTTGCATTGAGGGGTCAACACAGTGTTAGATAGCACGCCATGTGTAGAAGCAAACATGGAGACAGTGGTTAGCTTTGATCTTTACTGTACCTGTGTATATAGTTTCTAGTAGTTAATGTTTACACTTGAACCACCCAAGACAACAAATACTTTAATGATACCGAACTATGTTTCGCACCTTACAGCAGGAATCACCGGCATCGCCTGTTAATTATTGAGTGAGCTCCGTGTTTGTCCTCATATTAAAACAGATTAACGGGACAGCACTGAAGCAATCTGAAAAACCTGGCTGAGGTCCAATCTGCCTTTTATCCCAAATTGAAGTGTGCAGATGTTTGTGTAAAGATACATTTATGAAGTCTGAGAAACATTTTCTTGTAGGTTAAATGATTGAATTTAATAAATTTTTGGTCCTGGCGTGGAGCTTAATGCCAGGGACACATATCCACAAAGTGAGAAACAGGGGTCAGCAAACTCCACAGGGATCCTTGTCCATTCATTTTAATTGACAGAAAATATTTCAGGGGTCACTGGCCTCGGCGCTCAGTGTGCAGAGCTCTTTGCTAGGACTAGAAACATGTAGCTTTATCCTCACACTACAGAATCATAGACGTGACAGCATAGGAGGACAATCAAGAATATATTGGTGACAACCTTCCATCTCCATATATCTATACCTTTCTTTAGGGTGGTTTAATAATGTTCAATTAATGACAGATATCCTGTTTTAGTTCTATCCCTTTCCACAGAATCATTAAATCCTACCATGCAGAAGGAGGCCATTCTGCCCATTGAGTCTGTGCTGACCCAGGCCCTACCCCCATAACCACATGCATTTACCCGAGCTAGTCCCACTGACACTAAGGGGAAATTTAGCATGGTCAATCCACCTAACCTGCACATCTTTGGAGGAAACAGGAGCACCCGGAGAAAACCCATGCAGACACGGGGAGAACGTGCAAAATCCACGCAGACAGTGACCCAACCTGGGAATTGAACCCACTTCCGTGGTGGTGTGAGGCAGCGATGCTACCCACTGTGCCACAGAATGGCCAGTGAGTGCAAGGATAGATAAAATAAGGTGCGTTTCTATAGCACCTTTCAAAAATCAGCAAGGAACCAGAATTAGATCCGAAGTTAACAAGTGAGTTTAACACCTACATTATCACTAGTGTGTAAATAACACAGCAATCTGTGGCGAGGAAGAAATAAAGGTGAATTTTTCAATCCCACAAATCATGGGAAGAACAATTTAACGGAAGGGCAGTAATTTCCAGTCCCCAGATGGGTGGGAGATTTCCAGAGTTGCGACTGGCCACAAATTGTTGTGTGACTTTGCCATTCCACTGGTGAGAACAAGAGTTTGCCCTCAATTTTCCCTGAGTTCCAAGAAATTGCTGCATTCCTGCTGCAAAATCAATGTGGAACACTGGGGCAGGTACTTAATGACATGAGGATACATTAAACATTCCTGATCCAGTCAGCTCAGAAAGGGAAGAATTGAGACTACAGGCGGGATTCTCCAGTCTCATCCGTGGCCACCTCACCTACAAAGTGGGAACAGAAAATAAGGCATTCCGGCCAAAGATCCATCAGAAGCACTGGAGAATCCCACGGCGAACAAGGACGGAGATTTCCAGCATTTGAAGCTTCATTCCTACTGATAGGAAACTCTGAATGTTTTAAAAAATGTATTTTTTTTTAAGTCTTCATACCTCTTCTTTCTCTCTCACTAATCACTTGGCTGCAGACTTCGTTACAACCTTGGCCCAATATGGACAAGAGCTGAATTCCGGAGACATAGGGAGAGTGACACTGAGAGCACCTCAAGGTGGATTTTGACAGTGTGCCATTAAGGAGCCCAAGAAAAGTTGAAGTTATTGGGAATTGGGAAGAGGGGTGTGGGGAGGGGGTGCGGAGGTGGTTTGGAAACTCTCCACTGGTTGGAACCATATGTAACACAAAGGAGGACTTGATATAGAGTTGCTGGCATTGGACTGGGGTAGGCGCAGTAAGTAGTCTCACAAATAGGTTTATTTGGTAGCACAAAGCTTTCGGAGTTTCGCTCCTTCTTCAGGTCACCACTCACCTAATGAAGGAGCAGTGCTCTGACATCTCTTGCTACCAAATAAACCTGTTGAGCTTTAACCTGGTGTTGTGAGACTACTTACAAAGGAGGATGGCTGTGTTTGTTTCAGGCTAATCATTTTTCTCCAGCACATTGCTCAAGGGATTCGTTGGGGAAAAGATGCTTTATGGATACAATATGTTGTTTAATTGTTGTTGAGATGGTCACTATTGGTCACAGGCTAATCTGGATCAGCCACATAAATACAAGCACAGATCAGAAGCTGGGAATTCTGTGGCTAGTAATTCAACTCCTAAAATCCCAAATCTTTCTCCCATCGACAAGGCATCATTCAGCAGGAATATTGCAACAGTTTATACAGTTCTTCGACAGCAAAGTAAAGTTTACTTATTAGTCATAAGCGAGGCTTACGTTAACACTGCAATGAAGTTACTGTGAAATTCTCCTAGTCGCCACACTTCGGTGCCTGTTCGGATCAATGCACCTATCCAGCACATCTTTCAGACTGTGAAAGAAAACCAGGGCACCCGAAGGAAACACGGAGACATGGGAGAACACGCAGACTCCACACAGACAGTGACCCAAGGCCGGGAATCGAATCCAGGTCCCTGGTGCTGTGAGGCAGCAGTGCTAATCACCGTACCACCACGCAACACTCATACCCGAGACCTCTACCACCTAGAAGAACAAGAGCAGTAGGTACTTGCAAACATCACCACTTGTAAGTTTCCTGCCAAGTTACACACTATTCTGACTTGGAACAGTATTGCTGTTCCTTCCCTCTCATTGGTCTGAAGTCCTGGAACTCCCTCGCTAACAACACTGCGGGAGTACCTACACTGCGGGAGTACCTACACTGCACAGACTGCAATTGTTGAAGCAAGCCACTCACCATTACCTCCTCAGGGGAAGATGTACAATAAATCCTGTGCAATAAATCCTGACCTAGCCAGTCACATCCCATGAAATAATATTTTAAAAGGCTGTGAAGAACCTTTGAATGTCTTCAGGTTATGAAAAAATATCTTTCTTTTGCTTAAGGGTTAACTGAACAGCAGGTAGTAAGTTAATAAGCTTGTCTGTGTTGGGACAATAAATTCGAATTTGTAAAATTAATCAGGCTACCTCCTTTAAATGGGTTTATAATTTAAGGGGGCATAGTTTATTATAATCAAGTCCAGATTCATTCTTGTAAACATTAACACCACCACAACCTAACACAAGTCCAAATGCATCATAAACCAATCACACAAAGTAATGAATGTAACAGCACAACAAACCAAGTGTAATCAAGTTCTTCCTGTCTTGCCTCAATCTTCCAACGTTTAAGCATAAAATTGGTTTCAAGCATCATAAAATTCACCAAAATGATCCCCATAGACAAATGCCAATGATACTTGCAGTGTGAATAAGTTGAATTTAAGCCAATACTGAATCAACTATTTTTCATTCACACCTCACAAGACGATTTAATGGACTGAAAGTTTCCTCCCTAGGAATCATACTTCTAAATTTATTCCTGTGATGTATTGATAAGGCTATCATTTGTCGGTTTATATGGCCTTAAGAACACAGTTATGAGCCAACTTCCTGAACTGCTAAAGTCCATCTGGTACAGTTACACCTCGAGTGCTAGCCATTCTATACGACTGAGTAGCTTGCTAGGCCATCTCAGTGGGCAGTTAACTTCCAGCTACACTACTGCAAGTCAGGAGTCATGTGTAGGCCAGACCAGGAATGGATGGCAGATTGTTTTTTTTTGTTCAATCATATAGGTGTGGGTGTCGCTGGCTGGGCGAGCAACTATTGCCCATTGCCAATTGCCCTCGAGAAGGTGGTGGTGAGCTGTTTCCTTGAATGGCTGCAGTCTGTGTGGAGTTGGTACATCCATAGTGCTGATAGCGAGGGAGTTTTGACCCAGCAACAGTGAAAGTTTCCTTCTCAAATGGACATTAGTTAATGAGATGGGTTTTTACACCCAATGGATTATAATTTCATGGCACCATTAACTTAGACTAGCTTTCAATTCCAGATTTTTTTTTCAAATTAAGTATTTTAATTTAAAATGCACCAGCTGCCATGGTGGGATTTGAACCTGCTTCCTCAGGGCATTAGCCTCAGCATTACTCACACAGTGGCATTACCACTACTACAACATCTCCTCAAAAATGAAAGTGAAAGGGCTCAAACCCAAATGCAAGCAGGTATATATAACTGGCACTAAACTGAATCATCCAAGTCCAAAAGATTATGGGGTGGTCACAGCACAAAATGAAAATTCTCTGTTCAAAAGACAAACACAAGTCGACAAACACAAGTCACCAAACAAGGTGATCGACAATGTTCTCAAATCGCTTCACGCAGAGCTCCAATATTAGTTTCTCTGATAAATAGTGAATTTTCCACTTCTAGGCTTACAACCCAGCATGGTGCTGAGACAGTACAGAGGGTTTAAACTTTAACAGAAGCATTAATCTTCAGCCTACCTTTTAGTTCAGGTAGAATGTTAAATACACCGTGCCCAATACTGAAGGAAAGGAACGCTCCCAAATTCACCTCCTACAATCAACCAATACCAATATAGTTTATACATTTCATTGCTCTTTACGGGACCTCGTTATGGACAAAATAGCTGCTGCTTAACCTAAAACAGTCACTTCACGTTAACCTGACAGATCTGATTTCTTTAGTTTATTTGGAGCATCGCTGGCTGGACCAGTATTTATTGCTCATCCCTAATTGCCCTCAAGAAGGTGGTGGCAAGTCACCTTAAACCACTGCAGTCCATGTGGTTTAGGTACACTCACAGTGCTGTTAGAGTGTTTCAGGATTTTGACTCGGTGACAGTGGACAAATGCTGATAGATTTCCAAGTCCGAATTTGCAAGTAGTGGTATTCCCTTGCATTTGCTGCCCTTGTCCTTCTTGGTGATTGAGGTCTGGAAGGTGCTGTCGAAGGAGCCTTGGTGAGTTCCTGAAGCTCATTTTCCAGATGGTACACACTGCTGCCAATGTGTGCCAGCGATGGAGGGAGTAAATGTTGAAGGTGGTGCATGGGATGCCAATCAAGTGGGAGTCTTGGTCTTGGATGGTGTCAAGATTCCTGAATGTTTTTGGAGCTGCGCTTATCCAGGCAAGTGCAGATTATTCCAGCATCCAACCTACTTGTGTCTTGTAGATGGTCAGCACACTTTGGGGAGTCAGGAGGTGAGTTACTCACGCTGGAATGCTCAGCTTCTGATCTGCTTTTGTAATCACAGTATTTATATGGCTGGTCCAATTCAGTTTCTGGTCAATGATGATCTCCTGGATGTTGACAGCGAGGGTTTAATGATAGGAATACCACTGAATGTCAAGGAGTGATGATCAGATTATCTCTTGTTGGAGATGGTCATTACCTGGCATAATGCAGCACAAATATTACTTCCCACTTATCAACCCAAACCTGAATGCTGCCCAGATCACGTTACATATGGACAGGGACTGCTTCAGGATATGGTGCTGAACATTATGCATCATCAGCAAACATCCCCTCTCCTGACCTCATGATGGAAAGAAGGTTATCGCTGAAGCTGAAGATATTTGGGCCTCGGACACTACCCTGAAGAACACCTGCAATGATGTCCTGGGACTGAGATGATTGACTTCCAACAAACACAACCATCTAGCTATGACTCTAACCAACAGAGCATTTTTCCTCTGATTCCATTAAACTCCAGTTTTGGTAGGAATGCCAAACTCAGTCGAATATTGCTTTGATGTCACGGCAATCACTCTCACCTCATCTCTTGAATTCAGCTGTTTTCTCTATGTTTGGACCAAGGTTTCAATGAAGCAGATAAACACCTCAGACCGACATGGAAACAGACTGTTAGTTTTAACTAGACCGTGTCACCCAAGTCTCTATTCATCCTTCCTTATCAGACTCTGCCATCATAACCCTCTGTTCCCTTTTCCCTCAAGTGTTTATTTAGTTTCAATACCATTTACCCCAACCATTTCTCTTGATCGAGCAAGTTCCTTATTGCAAATAAGTCCCCATCCTTATAAATCTTTTTTTGCACTCTCTCCACTGCCTCTTATATACTTTTAATAACATACCAAGCCAAACAGCACAAAGTACTCATAAGTGTGGTCTAACCAAGTTCAACACAAGTTCAACATGACTTTTTTGCTTCTCAATTCTATCCCTCTAGAAATAAACTCAAACGCCTGGTTTGTTTTCTCTTCAGCCTCACAACTTCTAGAGATTTGTACTCTTGAGATTCCTCTCTCCCATTTAGACTCAAATCATCCTAACTTATCCCACGACAACAATCTCACACTCATCTGTGTTGAAATTCATTTGCCAATTATATGCGTGTTGTGCAAATTTATTTTTGCCTTCTTGTCAATTTACTGCAGTTATCTTTAGGATTAACTCCGCAGCCTTCATCACCGATTTGGAGATGTTTGAAAATTTAGAAATTTTGCTGTTGATTCTGAAATCAAAGTCATTAATATAAACCGCGCACTGATCCTTGTGGAATCCCATTTGCTACCTTGTTCTACTAAATAGCTGCCTTGTACTTATACTCTCTGCTTTCTACTTGGAGTCAATTAACTATCCATTCTGCGACATGTTCTCTGATGTTGTGTGTTTTCACCTAATTCAATAATCTATATGTGGCACCTCCTGAAGCCCAGATAAATTGTATTTAATTCAGCTTTAACTTCTCTCTCTCTGTTACAGTTTCGAAGAGTTTAATAAGGATGGTCAAGCAAGACGTTCCCTTTGAAATCCAATTCTGCTGCTCACGATTATTTTTCGGTTTCTAGATGCTTTTCTATTATCTCCTTTAATGGGGATTCCATTATCTTTCCTCCCACCAATGTTAAGCTGACTGGCCTATTGCTCCCTGGACAAGTTCCGCCTCCCTTCTTGGACATTCATTCACTATTCATCCAGCCATAGTCCCAAAGGGCCATCGGCACCCCTCGCTATCAGACAGCCATTTTGTCTACTCGTAGTTTGAGGGGAGCCACTCCGCAAGCAGTGGGGCCAGGTGAGGAAGCAAGGCCTCCCTGAATATCACACCCGGTATGGGAATTGAACCTGTGCTATTGGTGTCGTTCCGCAACAAGCTCCTGCCATTTAGCCCACTGAGCTAACCAATCCTTCTACCTTCTTAAGTATAAGTGCTGTGGTAGCTATTCGATACTGTAAGCAATGCCATATCCGAAGGAAATAGGAATGGGATGGATTACCAAGACATAGCTATAAGGGAAAAATGAGGACTGGGAATGAATATAGATCTAACAAATTACTTAATATGTGGAGTAATGTCTCAGCTGTCTCATCTCTAGATTATTTTAATAGTGCAGATGGAATCTCGCTGGATCAGGGTTTTACCCTCTTTGTTCAATAAGAGTGTCAAGGTTATGGGGCAGAGAAGAAAACAGAGTGGACTTGAAAGCACAGCCAGATCAGCCATGATCCTATTGAAAGGGGGAGCAAGAGAGTGGTAAGGTAGCGCAGTGGTTAGCACTGCTGCCTCACAGTGCTAGGGACCCAGGTCAATTCCCGGCTTGGGTCACTGCTTGTGTGGAGTTTGCACATTCTCCCCGTAGCTGTGTGG